>NW_013666029.1:520902-531791 GCF_000517525.1 Limulus polyphemus
TCACCTTACTGTGTGAGGTGGCTTCCAAAGGAGTTGAACCATCACTTGCTGGATGATGTGGCCTCCTGACACCATTTACACAAACACTGGAGTTGAGCCATCATCTTACTGGATAACGTGGCCTCTTGATACAATTTACACATCCTCAGGAGTTGAGCCTTTACCTTATGGGATGACATGACCTCCTGATACCATGTCATTCAACTAGATCTATTGAAATAAAGCTAAGTAACCAGTTTCTGGATTGACTCTCTGTTGACCATCCTAGGCTAATAATAAAAGATGCTGGGCTGGCTCTTGTGGCTGGGGTTAATATTGAATGATGACTTATATTGGGTGGATTGCTTTCAGTTACTCTTTGGATTTTGTTTTACATTCACAAAAAAATTGCGATGTTTCTACTTATAAAAATTTAAAATCTGATAGTATTGATGAAAGCAAAATATTTTAGTTTATTTTCAATATCTGTCTTCAAATAGTTATTGTGTATTTACTTAATAATAAAAACTTTGTATAGGTGAAAGAGAAAGAAGAAACACTAATGAAGCTTAATATGGAAAATGATGAAATGCAAAAACAATTGGAAAATCTTGATATAAAAGTATCACAAAGTGAGGAGATGAAAAACCAGCTAGTTGGGGTTATTACTGATGCTGCAGAAGCATTAAGGTCTGGAATTATAGTAAGTAATTATACATTTATAAATGTATGGGATAAGATTTTCTTCAATCAGCTGAAAATACATTTAGAAGACACAATATTTTTGTATGAAAAATATATTACAACTTGTAAACTAAGCTTTCAATAAACCTCATTGCAGTATAGTGTTTTTCATTCTCCACTTTCACATCAGTATAACCTTAATGCTCTACCAGTATAATTTCCATTGGCAATTCTATCGTTCAAAAATAGCCTTTTAAGTATAACCTTAATGCTCTACCAGTATAATTTCCATTGGCAATTCTATCGTTCAAAAATAGCCTTTTAAGAGCCCTTTCTAAAGGCATAATAAATTCTGATATATTTGATTCTTTTTTTTTTTGTACTCCATATTATACAAATTTATGACCAATGTCATCAGAAAACAGTTAATTTTAGTACTGGAATCACCTTTTTTTTTGTTATCTCATAATTCATTTACTAACTTTTATGGCTCTCTGTTGTTAAGTTTTAAGGCTAAGAATTCTAAGAAATTATGAGTGAAAGCAAAGAAGAATATGTAATAATGTATCAAAAACACTACATCTGCTATATCCAGTACCAACAAGATCTTTCAGTAAATACCAGGATTTATCAAGCCCACTGGGATACAAAAGACATAGTAGTGTTTAAATGTTTAAATTATTGATTGCATGAACAGCAACTGTTATGGTGTAAACTAGATTAAAAAAGTTAAATGTAATTATTATAAATTTTATTTAAGTCATTGACAAATCATAATTACAGTAAAAATTAATAACACAGTTTTATTTATTAATGTTCAACACCAATTATTTATTATTATTTTTACTTGAACTAACTTTGCTGTCACTCAAAAAAAACTGGCAAACCAGTTAGAATAGACCAACTGACTTTTATAAGAACTTTGTGTGTTTAACCTACTTTGTTTGCTTCATGTTGAAAGGTTCTTAAAAAAAGTTTTAATTTAAAGCATCTCACAATTTTATAGGATTGTGAAGAGGATAAAACTTGTAAGTCTCCATATTACTGACTTATTTTAATACCTTTCAGTTCACTACCAGTAAGATCCACATATTGCATTATATCAAGTCCTTTTATATTTTTGACTGTTACAATTATCACTGTAAAAAATCTGAACAAAACAAACTGGGTATAGTCACCATTCTCTATCTAAGAAACCCCATAACAATAATAACTGGGACGAATGTAATTTTGGCAGTATTTTTGTATACAGTTTTTGAGTGTGACCCATATGCCACTGGGACCTTGTATCCAACAGCCATAGACCCACAAGCAATTTGGTGCATAAATAGTTTAGGAAAATGTGTTTAAGAAGCCAATAAGGTTCCTAGCCTATCAGTAATTCTAGGTTTAAAGATACTTTTTATAGGTTTTAAAAGAAGTGTTTTTTACAGTGTAATAAGAATTTAAAATAAAGATTATGTTTGTTTATCTATGACAAAGCAACTACGGCTGCTTACCACAAATAAAGTTTTTGAACAAAATTGTCTCTCGATACAATTATATGTATATAATACTATATCAGCTAAACTTGATGTAAGTGCCAAATAATTTTTTAAATGACATATATTAATCAATAAATAAAATAGTAAATAATGTAACCGAAAATAAAAATATAAACAATACCATGTGATTGACATTTTATCACATGACATATTAACCACTAGAAATACAAAGCACATCTTTTATAAGTATAAAATTTTATTAAAGAATTATGAAATTTGCATGTGACAAGGCAGACTATACAGTATATTTATGGCTTGGATCATGCTCACTAGTTTCAAAATCGTAATCTAAACATTATTACAAAAATATAGAGTGCAGGTACCCTTTTATATCTTGAACTTTTTCACTAGAGCAAACCTCAAGAGGAAGAAGATTCTACAGAGAGGGCACTTTTGCTTAACCAACTCCTTATATTATTAGATAGAGCCACAGACCTAACTGTAGAGGAACTTCCTATGATTCCAGGAGGTTTAGATGAATCTGGGTCACAAACAAGTTTTCAAGGGTGTGTACATTGCAATTAATCAAAAACCAATTTTGGATAGTCTGTTGCTTTAGTAGGTTAATTTAAGAAAAACATTTTTATAAATATATCAATCAGTAAACATAAAAAAGGCTTCAAAATGTTTATCGATTTTTTTACTATTACAATAATTCTCAAACTTGTTGACATATTAACGAATGTGAAAATAATGACTTATTATACCCTGTTACTTGTACTTAGCAGATAGATATCTTTGCTTAACAAATATATATTTTGTGCATTCAGTAGCACTTCAAGGATATTTTCTTATGTTTTTGCTTCAAGAATCAGTTTGTATCAGTATTACAAAGCATTATTTTATATTCTCTTCAGCTATTAACAGAATTTGTATAAGTATTTACACCTTGTGTTGTAAATCTTGTTAGATGGTTTCAAGAAGAAACTTCTCTTAAGTATCAGGCTGGATGCTTAGGTTTTGTTCCCAATGTCAACCATGACTCTAGCAGAACACCTACTGGAGAAAATAACCAAAGTCAGGTAAGGTTTACTAACATGGCAGTTTAAATATATCATTGTTTTGACTTTTTTTTTAAAGTGAATTTGAAGTTTGTTATCAGAAGTTTGTTGTTTAGTTGATTGCCTTTTTTTTTTATCTATAAACTAGGAACCTTTCTAGCCAAATTATGATATTTGTTATCATTAGCAAAAAATTAAATCAGGCTGAAATATCTTTGGGAGAGGTTTGGTGTGGTTTCCAGTTGTAAAAAAATAGAGAGAGTACATGAAGGGTACATAAACAAATGCTTTATGATGTATATTTTCTCACCTCATGACATATCAAATTAAATTGGGTTCCTTCCATCTATTTAATTAAGCTGATGAAGGCTAATACTGCCTGAAACTGTGTATTTTATTTGATTGTAAAATGTATTTTTATCTACTTTGAGCTAACTGTTTCATTTTAAGTTGCATTTATTAATAAAACATAAATAAAATGTGATTGCTAGATCAAAATGAATAGTTTTGAGCACACTTTAACAATCAAATAATAGAAGACTGGGCACATAAACAATATTTATAAGTGCTGTCTTAAAAGACTTTTACAAATGGCACAATAAACAAAACAAAAGAAGTGGGTCACAAGCTTATAATTCTCTTTTTATTTGCTCATTTTGATTAGTGATTACCTGTTGATCAACAATAAATATAATTAACTATATGAATTAAGGAAACAAACAACTGTGATAATGACAGATTCTTTTCCTATCAGCTTCTTAAATTGATTAGTAATGAGATGAACACCTCTTGTGAATCATTATCAATGAAACTACTGTAATAACAGCTTTTCCTCTCAGTTTCATCTACAAGTCAGTGACATAATAGCCATTATCACAGCAAAAACTATTTCTCAGTCGGATTTTTTTGTTGATTTATAATTAAATAGGTTTGAGAAGTTGATTCTGACCTTTGAGGTCAGCAGTGAAACCAGTATCTGATAAGGGAGTCATTGATATAAAAATGATGTTTGACATCAAAATGTATAAAAAAAATTTGAAGTTAAGACACATCTGCCTATTACTTTAAGTTAAATTGAAAAACATGTATATATGTTTATACCTAATTATGCTTAATGGAATCATTCTGCTATTAAATTTATGGTGTCTTAAAAAATTTCTCATTAATAAGGATATTAATTTTTTTCAGAGCTCCTCTAAAGAACACAGCATATCCACCTACACAGAAAAATTAAGTAAATGAGATGTGCAAGGGTAAAACGTTTCTAAATGTAATTGTTAATCCAAGGAATGTTTCTTTGGTTGTTATAAAGGGTCATAGAAGAGGTATTAAAAAGATACACATTTTTTAAAAATGTTTCATTCAACTCAAGTGTTTTAGTATTTACATCTTTTTTTTATTCCATAGCTTTTAAACTACTTGAAATTTCATTTTTGTAAGTCTCACAATTACTTTTTTGTTTATAATACATATAATATAGTAAAAAGCTTGCAAAAAATATGTATCTATAACATGAATATGTACAATTTTAATTTTTGTATAAAGAGTTCAGAGTTACTTTTCTTTGATAACAGTGCTTCATGTATTTAAAACCTGAAGCACATCAATTGTAAACTTTCCGATATGGTACTTCCTTTCGCTCACAAGATTAGCTATTATCGTCTAGTGCTGCCCTCTATATGCAGCATTTTTTCTTTATGCATGCCACAAGCTTTCTGCTCCCCCCTATTCGAATCAAATGATTCCAACATGTCTCTCATTTACATCATCATGTGTCACTTCTCCACCAATAGGAATGTGACATACTCACATGACACAAGTAACTCCCTCTATATGTCTCTACCGAACTATCATTTCTCGTTTCGCAATGCTTGTGCTTGATCGTGTTCCTTTTTGTTTGTTTAAAGTTTCACGTTTGTCTTTAGTATACTCATGAAGTGGTCTTCATTTATTTTCACTTCTAGTTTCTATTAAGACTGTTTCTTAACTTCACTTTAATCCCATCTTATTACAGTCACATTGTTATTTATACTTTTGATTATTGGTTGACTCTTCCTCATTATGAATTCCGAAGCTCATGCTACTACATCAGGGGTCACACCTGTGACTAGCGCTATATCTCAGGTGTGCGCAACCCGGTAGGAGATTTATCTTCATTTTTTTTTTCCAGGAGATTTAATGTTACATAGGTAAACCTCTGTCTCTGGACCTTGCCCCACTTCCTCCTGAACAAGTTGAGCCTGTTCAGGTGGACAAGGACTTAGATCGCCTATTTCTACCTCCTGATTTTGTTGTGCCTTCCCATGCCCCACCTGAGGAGTCAGTTAGGCCTAATATGGTCCTTTTGGATTTCGTTTCTCAGGTATGTGACATTTTATCCCTTAACCCTATTTCTTATGAACCACATTCTTCCTTACTACATGAACAATTGTCCCATCCCTATTTGGTTTTACCCCCATCCTCGGATATTCGAGTATATGCAGACTAATTTGCCTCACAATTAAGTGACACGACTGTTGTTGGGACTTTCTAGGTCGTGATCCAACCTTAACTCACGTCCATTTACCACAATCTTATCTTTCTGCAGCGATACATCTTTGACACAATTCCCGAGTCATTGGAATCACGAGTTGCATTAGTACAACAACAGTCTACCCTTTCCAACCTTGTTGCCTGTTTGTCTCAGTCAGAGCCCAATATGGCACCTCTTACCATTTCCCACCTTTCCCCTTCTCTACCAATACATATCCTTTGTTCTCAGGATGACTCATCTCATCATTTTATTCGATCATGCTCGTCATATCGCCAACAGTATCAGTGACTATCCAGTGGAAGCTCGACTTGCTGATTTTCTTCATCACTGGTGTCTTTTCATCAAGGATTGGGTTCTTCTAGTTTTTTTTTCGGAAAGATTCATGATCCCATTTTTTTCCCACCTCCTGTGTCTCTTATACCCATTTCCTTCCCTGTGCCTCAGGATCCCATGACCAGCCAGCATCTATCAGAGGCAGTTCAGGAACTGCTATTTCAGCAGGCCATCGAACTTGTTATACATTATTCACCAGGTTTTTATTGTAGACTCTTTGTTGTTCCCAAGAAAACCAGGGACTGGAGGCCTGTCATCTATTTGTCCTGTTTTCATAGAACTGTTAGTTTGCCATGCCCTTTCAGCTCCCTCACTTTCTGCTCGCAAGGTTCTATCACTTTTCAGGATGTGGTCTTCAATGATGCCACTGGTCCCCTCTCGGTCATGCGCATATTCAATTCCTTCAGTGGATTTTTAACGATCAATGGAACTTTGCTCAGGATCTTTTGTCAGCTCCTGTTACCCTTCCTCCTACCCTGATGAATGATCTACATTGGTGGTTGAACAAAGCCCATATGTAGGCAGGCATCCCACTTCCTCCTCCTCACCTGAATTTACATCTTTTCAGGGCTGGGATACATGGGTCAGTCACTAGGAGGCTTCGATTTGTTGGTTTGTAGATGAAAGATCTTTGCATATCAACGTCCTTGAGCTTTTCGTGGTCCTTTGGGATATCAATCACTTCCTTTCTCTCCCCATACATTGTCTGTTGATGATTCATTCAGACAATTTTATGGTGATAGCACATATCAATCACCAAGGTGGCACCCGATCGAGATCTCTCTGTTTTTGAACATTGGTTCTACTATATTGGGCCCACACACACCACATTCATCTCATTGTGTGTCACATTCCGGGTGTTTTCAGTTTTGTAGTAGATCATCTTTTTTGTCCCAACCAAATATATCCAATAGAATAATCTTTAGATTCCCTTGTTTTCCAGTGGCTTTGCAATTGGTGGGGTTTTCCTCACTTAGATGCATTTGCCACATACCTTAATCACAAGTTACCCCTCTTTTGGTCCCCAGTACCTCATCCTTTGGCTCAGGCTGTCAATGTGTTCAGCCAGGATTGGTTCCACAAATTCCTTTATGCTTATCCTCCTATCTGATTACTTCATTGGGTGATCTCTCTCATCCATACCACTCTGAGCCGAGTCCTTCTGATTGCTCCTTATTAGCCAGCTCAACCATGGTTTCCATGATTACAACAACTGCAACTTTTCCCTCCAGTACCTCTTCCTTTGTCTACCTCCCTTCTTCATCAACTTCAGTCACTGGTTCTACATTCAGCCATTTATGTCCTTCGCTTTCATGCCTGGCTTTTATCTAGTCCTTGGTGAAGAGATCAGGTTTCTTCTGTCAAGTAGCTTTCCTTTTAGCTCATTCCAATTGTCCTTCTTCAATGGAGGTGTATCACCGCAAATGGAAAGTATTCCACAATTGGTCTGCAACTCGGGGATTCCCCACTGACCGACCCACTGTGACTCAAGTAAGCAGAGTTTTTCACATAGCTTTTCAAATGAGGGTCTTCAGTCTCCTTGCTCTTGGGTTATTGGGTTGCCTTTTTTTTTGCTTCCCCTGTCCTTACCATGTTAATGTGTTCCTTTCGAATCCATTGACCTCCAGATGGCCTACTCTTCTGGACTGGGATATTAATGTGGTCCTCCGTTCCCTCACTTTACCTCCGTTTGAACCACTTTCCTTGTGATCCATGTTTCTCCTTTCCCTTAACACATATGCCCTTCTCTTCTTAGCCTGTGGATGTCAAAAGTCTGATTTGTTTGCCATTGACATTTTATGTATGCTTTACCACCCTACCTATCTTCTCCTTTATTTGGATCATTCCTTCCTCCCAAAGACCTTGATGGCTAGGGAAGGTAACTCCTCCTTTTCGCCTATTTCTCTTCTTTCTTCTATGTCTGGTCCGTACTCTTAGTTATTATATTGCCCACACAGCTTCTTACCGTGGTACCCATTCTCGACTCTTTATCCCTTAGCAGTCTTCCTCTGTTTGGGATCTTTCCCCTTCTACCCTCACCAGTTGGGTTTGACTTTTCATTCAGTTGGCTTATTCCTCCTTGTCTTCTTCTGCACAGAATTTGTTTCAGGTGTCTACTCATCAGATTTGACACCTCACTTTTTCCCTCACATCTAATCTTCATTGGCCATTGGAGGAAATCCTACAATCAGGCATGTGGACTAGACCTAATAAGTTTGTCTCCAGTTATTTACACCATATCACAATTTCTTCATTATCAGGTTTTCATCTTCCACCTGTAGCCGTTTTTCAGGCTTCAGTGCAACTTTGACTGGGTACGTTTATATTTAAAATTTTCATTTCTTCTCAGGGGCCCTTGCTTCATATACCCATTATATGAATCCTGCTCTGTGACAAGTGATGCCTAACCAGGTATTCTTTGGTTTGAAATCAACACTGTACAGCCATGTTGACTCACACTTTATCTTCCATGGTTTCACAATGCTCACTCTTGAGAGAGAGTGTATTCACCAATATCACTTGTAGGTGAATAACCTCACAATGTAATTGCTTCATAAGCTTCCCCTTTCCAAATAGTGTACCACCCTTGGACTGCATGGGTAAAGCAGAAGGGGATAGCTGCCCAACCCTGCCATACCTTGTATTGAATAAATTGTTATGGTCTACTTTTCAAAATAGGGTTTTGTGGTCACCCATTGCACTGTCTCGGGGGATGACGTTCCTCCGGACTCGCCACTGCATTCTCACCCCCTTTCTTCTCGTAGAGTACAGGAGTCCTTACCACTTTCCCTTTCCAAGCTGCTGGGTTGGTTAACTGTGAAGGGATCCTCCTGATTGGGTTCCACACAAAGATGGCTATAACCATTCAATGCAGAGTAGGGCATGGTGTTCTGCAGGTGTAGATGACATGCTATCCTCCAATATGCAATACACACTCACAAGGAGTGAGATGTCAAATTGCAATTCACCCCTTCAATTGGGAGCCTTCATCCTACTCCCACATGGATATTGGTACCCTGTGGATAGGTTTTGGATTTGGAGTAGAACCAATCAATATAAGTACTCACACATGTATGGTTGTCTGTATTAGTCCCTTGATCACACTCCTTCTGTGTTGTGGGTCACAGTGGAGGTAAGGGGGATTGTTCCAGTTCTGTTCTTTTTTGGGGAGAATCTAGAACTATTCTGACTCCTAAGCATGACAAGTTAGCTTTGATCTATCAATCCAGGGACTCGACATCTGGTATTGAAAGGATGTTTACATAATATAAGTCAACTCCCCCAACAGAAAAACTGACCTGAATCATTCAAAAAGCAATAACATCCTCAGAATAAGATACAATGAGGGATAGCAAAAAAGAGAGGAGCACAATCAAGTTGGAGAGAACTGTGGCAGGATAGTGATCCCAACCATGTAAATACATATGTAACTCAATCCCACAAAGTATAAAAGTAAGTAAAACATTGGATGTGTCCCTAGGTGTAGAGTGGCTAGGGCACAATAGGACCGTGCTCGATAAGCCAACTACATTCAAAACCCATGTTGCTGGGAACCAGCATCCTATGCAGGGGGTTAGATGAGGATCACTGTCTTTGCCTCAAGTTCAAGAGACCAGCTTTTATCTACAACACATTTCATGGATGGGCAAAAAGTATACCTGGTCCAGAAGTGGTGCAGTTCCCCTCATCAGATGTGACTCTCATTTCCAGGGGTATCCTTCGGATGATTTCGGGGGGTACTTTTGTCATTACCTTGCACTGGTCTAACCACTTAATCAATGTGGGATTCTAGCTAATCTTGTGAATGGAGGGAAGTACCATATCAGAAGTTATAATTTTCCTATACTGAAAATGTATTTCCAATGGGTGCTTCACTCCACTCATACTTCCCACCCTTCCTCCCCACTTTCCACCAGAGCTTACGTATTCTGCTAAACCTTGAAGTTATAGTTCAGTAGAAGCGTATAGAGGGAGTCACATGTGTCATGTATGTAATGCTCCTATTGGTGGAGAAGTGACACATGATGATTTAAATGAAACATATTGGAATCATTTGATTCCAATATGGGGGGAGCAGAAGGCTTGTGGCATGCGTAAAGCAAAATTTGCATGAAAAGGCAGAACTGGATGAGAATAGCTAATCTTGTGAGAGGAGGGAAGTACCTATTGGAAATACATTTTCCATATAGGAAAATTATAACTTTCAGGTTGTATATTTGATTTTAAAGCTAGTAACAATATACCAGAAATAGTAACATTTAAAAGCCAGATGTTTTTATTCTGTCTGAAAAAAATCCTTTAAACTTGTGAAATTTTACAGAAAAGAAATCAAAGCAAATGTAAGTAATAAATGTCATATCTCAAATGACAAATATATGTATACACAGCGTGGTGACAAGTAAATAGACACCACCTTTTCAGAAAAAATGAAATTTTTCAGTCATGTTCACATGAATTGATATATTTATAATTTAATTAATATCTAGTAGATCTTCCTTTTGCTTCGTGGAGTTCGCTGATCCTTTGGAGCATTGTGAGAATCATCTCGTCAATTTTAGATAGTGGGATTTTTGCCCACTCTTGCTGTAAAACTTGGAGTAGATCGCTCTTCAAAGTTGGTTATTTTGGTTGTTTCTTGACTTGCCGGTCGAGTATGGCCCAGAGGTTTTCGATGGGGTTCATGTCAGGAAATTGGCTCGGCCAGGGCAACTTCTGGATACCATTTTCTTCCTGCCACTTATGGGTGTTCCTAGCAGTGTGACACGATACTCCATCTTCCTGAAACAACATTGTGTTCTTGTCCACTAAACCTGA
>NW_013666029.1:532470-534701 GCF_000517525.1 Limulus polyphemus
CCCTTTTTGTTCTATCTGATGGACCTGGATGCTGCTCAGTTGTTTTCTTGCCGTGTTTCCTGAAATGTACGATGATTCTGTTGACTGTCGACTGACAATTCGAGAGAACCTTGAGTTCTAGGCATGTTGTAGCACAAGATAATTAGTGTGTAGACCATTTTCATTTATATAGTGCTCTGTGAACACAAATTAGTTAGCATAAATTAGTTAAATGACGAAAAATTAGGTGTCTGTTTACTTGTGACCACTCAGTGTACACTTACCTAAACAATGATACTTTTATATTAAAGTTTTTAAATATTTTGTCTGTTACAAAAAACACTACTGTACTAAATTATTAATTATAAAAGCCATACTAATAGAATTTAATGAAGTTTTAGTTTGTTATGAATATTATCCATAGATATTTTGTAGTTGATATAACATTTGAGCTTTGAATAAATACAAGTTACTTGTTCCCTAACAGGTTTGTCATATCACTTATTGTATTTATCTTCATGTCTAAACTTGACATAATTTTATATTTGCATAAAATTCATTAAGCATCTTACTTCCAACAGTTCCTCAAAAAACCAGAGCATATTTTGTAAGAACTCACCCTATGATTTGTGCCTTAGTATTGGATATTTGTTTTGTAGCTGCATTTTTATTTTTTCATTTATTTATTTACATATTTTTTCCTTCCTTCTCTACAAAATTAGATCTCGTTATATTTCATCTAAGGTTTAGATATGCTATGTAAAATTCAATCTGTCCTCCCGTTTGATGTAATATGTTTAAACAATGTTTGTAGCTTACTGAAATAAATATCTATCTATGTATATATATATTAATATTACATATAATCCACATCATAAAGTTTCTATTTTTAAATCACTGTCTGTCAATTATATTCAGTCAACTAGTTTTCAGAAAAAAAATTCTAATCAAAACATTTTTTGCTCAGTACTTAGAAAAGATTATCAATTGTAGAATTTAAATCAAACTATTTTTTCTCAAGAGTATAATTAAATCCAAATATTTCTAAAGACGAAATTTTTGGAGTTTTACTTCCTATCCCTACATGTTTTTTTTTTATTCAAAATAAATTCTCTTTTATGAAATGTTAACAAAAATCCTTTAAGCAATTTCTAATGCCTTGTGTGTTATGGATACTTTTTCTACTGCAGTAGGTAAAAAGAGTTCAACTAATACTGTAAGATTATTTATTAATGATCTTAAAAATTGAAAGTGTTATTTAAAAACATTAGTTTTTACATGAAAAAGTAAAAAGTTGGTTAATGTGTGACATAAACTCTAAGAGTATATTTGTTATTCTAAATTAAAATTATTTGTTGAACAAAAGTTATATAAGCATGGAGCTTTCAGAGTGAATGGAATGAAAAATATTTATCTATAGGTTTGTTTATATGTTATTTTTTCCCATTTGGCATGAATTTGGTAATTGGAATAAAGTAAATGACTAGTCATTTAAAAATGTCTGTATTTGGAATAAAATAAATTTGGTATATATATATTGTTACGCCTCTGTGTTTGTTTGTTAATTTTCCGTGAAAATTCTTTCTGAAGAAACTTTAGCGATACAAGTCCATTCTTAAATAAAACTAGTTTATTCTTTCTTAATACAACTTTGCAATACACTAATTTCCACAGTCACGCCATAACTTAAACGAACGCTGTAATTCACAATGAACGATTCACGTGCTTGACTCAATTGTCCATCTCTAATCTCTGTCTGCAATTCAATTCCAATGTTGCTGTCACTTCTTGGCAGTCTTATATACAAGAATACCGCACATCTAGTAAACATTTGAGCATTCACGAACCTTCGAGAATATCATGACGTGTTACTAGCGTCACGTGATTTCCGCTGTCGTAACACTGCCCCTTCCTTAGTATTGGTCGTCCCGAACAATAGCCACTTACATTAAACCAATAGATAATTAACAATAACTTAATTAAATGTACAGAATTTACAAACACAAAATTAAAATTCAACAAAGTCTCTTAATTTTATGGGACATATCTTCTTCTGTACTGGTCTCCATCTCGTTGGCTTCTGCTTCACGTGAGGTTCATCTGCTCCATCAGAAATTGTCCTATCATCAGTAACAGTCACATCAGTGGTAGAAACTTCATCAAGGGCTTCACTGTTTCCTTTCTCAAAACCGACTAGAGTTTCTTCTTCAACAGTGGCCTTTCCAGGTGACATGTCTTCAGCGGCATCTTTT
>NW_013666029.1:535701-537911 GCF_000517525.1 Limulus polyphemus
TCACTTCTTGGCGGCTTATATATACAATACTACCGCATATCTAGTAGCCTCTCGAGATTTCAGGAAGGGACGTGAACGTTCGAGAATATGATGCGTTACTAGCGTCACGTGACCCCCGCTATCGTAACAGTATATAAGTGACTTTTACAGACAAGCGTAGATAAAAAATGACAAACCTTATCGCTCTAATTTTTTCACAGAACTTTTCCGTTTGGAGTCTCAGTGATTCCTTTAAAATGAAAATAACGCATTGGTTTTCTGTTTATTGACTATGTGTTTACGCAAAAATAGCACAAAATAAGACTAGACGAAAAAATTTGAGAATTAATATATTAATATAGAAAACGTATATTATGTCTGTCTACTTCAAATCCAAGGAAAGCTAATTATCAATGGTTTTGATTGCTAGTCATGTATTTGAATAATGACTTATGCAATCAATGGACCACGTGGAAAGGATAATATTATTATTACACGGTTTCAGTTTATAAAAATGTTTATGAACACTGATTTCAATATGAATATTCAATGTTCAGTAGTTTTAACCTCATAAATACTCAGGACCAGATTTAAACCCTTTGAGGATCACATGCAATACTGCCATGCTGGAGACCCTTTTCCTAGGGTGATTCAAAACTGAAGCCCCCATGCAATTGCATGGGTTGAACTTCCTCTAAATCCGCACTGTAAATACCTATTCTAAAATATTTATGCACGAAACTGCTTGTGGGATCATGACTTTATTGACTGCATAACTCCCTAATATGGATCACAAAAAATGCAAACAAAAATACTGTCACACTGCGTAGTTACTCCTATTATTTGCTTATGGGGATTACTAAGTATGCTATATAGAAAATGGGTGATTTCATCCAATTTGTTTTTGTTAATTATTTACAATGGGTGCTGTAACAAGTGAAAACATATAATTATTTAGTGTAATACAATATGTGAACCACATTGATGGTGAAGGGTGTGTACAAAAGTCGGTAATTTGAGAATCAAGCAAACTGCATATTTTTCTTCTTATTGTTTTAAATCTTAACTAGAAGCATAACATTCGCATTATTTCGAATTATCATACTCAGTACACCTCAAAAGGTATTTTTAGACTACAAAGAAGTAGTCAAACTGATATCAACAAATTTGTGGTTATATTAATAAGCATTTTTAATGAGTTTACAAAGTACCTATTTCATAGAACAAATAGTATTAATATCAAAGCAAAATACTTCATTATAATATGTACTGTAAGATCTCTGAATCTTTAATACATTCATATTTATAAAGAATATTTAAGTTATTATCCTAAATAAACTATTTGTGTGTGTTTTTGAATTGTTGCTTAATCATTCCGACACACAAAAGAAACAAAAAACTATTTGATCAGTAGGTAACGTACGCACTAGATGACAACACTTTCCAAAAACAACGTAATTTCACAAGTAATTCTGTATAATATACGTGCTGTTTAAATAGCTTTCCGTAAATTATTATAACACTGGGCAGTAACTCGTCTTTTATTTTGTATTCTGTGTAAAACATATATAAATATTTTTTATTGTTTTGTCTAGAACTTCATTATGTTATCTATGCAGTTGCCATTGTTGTGGCCCCCTAGTGGCACAGTAGTATGTCTGCGAACGTACAACGCTAGAAACTGGGTTTCGATACCCGTGGTGGGCAGAACACAAATAGCCCATCGTGTAGCTTTGTGCTTAACCCCAAACAAACAAGCCCACGACCGGAGATCAATGATTTCAGGATCCAGATTTATTCCATTAGGTTGAACAGCATTTAGATTAGCATTTCAATTAGCTTCTTTTATCTCTCTATCAGCTTTAGTTTTAAAGTCGGTTTCAATGGCGATTAGAATAGCATCGTTAATAGAATGATCGGGTTGTTTGAAGTGTTGAGCAATTGGGAGATCTTTCTCGGTGTTAAAAAACTTATGGTTGCCGAAACGTTCTCTAAGAGTCATTTGGGTATATCGTACATACTGGTGATTGCATTTTTATACTGTGTAAGATAAATGGTATTTTGTATAACTAACTTTCTTTAGAAATTTGGAAAATTCTCTGGTTGTGCTTGTCAGAAAAAGAGTCAGTAGTTTTTATGAATTTGCAGGTTTGACAACTAGCTTTATTACATGGATGACAAACATTACTTGGTGAGGTTTAATTCACTTTTGCATGAACAAGAGTATTGTT
>NW_013666029.1:538236-542088 GCF_000517525.1 Limulus polyphemus
GCAGTCAGAGAATGTGTAATTGAACTGAGTATTGTCGAGCACGAGCACGTGAGACGTTCTGTTGAAATTAAGTGTATCGGTAAAGTTGTATTCGAAAAGAATAAACCAGTTTTATTAAGAAAGGACTTGTGTCGCTAAAGTTTCGTCGGAACGAAGTTACGGAAAATCAATTAACAAACGGAGACGTAACAGTATATTTTATATTTCTGCTTTTCCGGAAAGAGACAACAGAAACTTCAGGAAATATCTGTTTAAGGCGATCATTCAGTTGTAGGAGATGAAAATGTTTTTTTACAATGCGCGAAATGTTTCTGAGTTTAAAGTGATAACAAGAGGAATTCTATATGAAACTTTAGTGTTACTCTGTTTTAGGGTGTTTCCCCGCTGAGTGTTGTTAATTTTTTTCGATATGTCTGTCAATTTCAATATATTTATATCCTCTTTGTAACATGGTTTATTTTAGATCCTTGATGTGTTTTCTGTAATCTATTTCATCTGAACAGATTTTCTTTATTCTAAGAGCTTGACTGTAGGTAATGTTCCATTTAGAGTGAGTGAGGTGACAGCTTTTATAGTGAAGGTCTGTGGTCTGTCTGTAGGTTTTTGTACAAGTCGATGTGTAAAATTTCGTCCTTTAAAAAGGCAATGACGTCAAGAAAGTTAATTTGGATAGGAGGGTATATAAAGGTAAACTTGATTGTTTTGTGAGAGATGTTTGCATATGAGATAAATCCTTTAAGTGACCCAAAACCGGCTGTCCGAATGAAAATTTGTTACTTATGTGAAGTTTCCATGTATGAGGTTTTACGGGGCTTAGTTGTAAAAGCTGGCTTTTAATATGACCCATAAAAATATTGATATGATTAACAATATTTATTTGAAAATTTCAGTTAAATGGACAGGGCTATAATTTTTAAGTTTAAAAAAACATACTAAATATTGAGGGATTTTCTGATGATTTTAACATTACAGAAAAATACTTTTATCAAAAATAAAATGCTTTGTTTTTGTATTCGATTATGTATTATTTCGCCATATTTAATGAAAAATAAACACGAGAGGTCTCTCACTCTCAACTATCTAATTTTGCCACATTTTATTGTGATAGTGTCTATGGGTTTGTTCGTTTTTTAAATATGCCATCTGCGGACAGTGAGTAAGTGTTATTAATTGTGATATTTTTCGTTTAAGATTATCATTAGACTTTTCGGATACCAAATACTTAATTTTGCAAGATAAAAGAAGATAAAATGCTTTTGTGCTGTACAGACTATCAGTAGCACTTTAAGGTTAATTAGTTTAAATGAATCACTCCAGTGTTTTACGGTTGCGCACGGTTGTTAGTGTTACTGTGTTAGTCAGAACTTGAAATATTAACTGTTACTTGTATTAGACCTATTTTAATTACGATTCTTTTTTGTTGTTACATTCAATTTTCTAGGAGTCTTAAAATAATTTTGGTTTCAAGTTTCAGTATGGGATCATCTTTCATAATGTTTATTATAATTTTTCGTATATGTGTGTGTGTGTGTGGAAAAACACTGTTGGAGTGTTAATAAAAAAATATAGTCTAGTTAACTTAATGTGTTACAACTGTCCATTACCATGAGAAGACATGTCATTCCAATATCGACAGGCAATGCAACATGTTAGAATTGGGTAGCTAAATCATCAGTAAAATGCAAAAAGTTAAACTCTGAAAGCTAATTGATTAATTTGGCTGCCACAAGGTGACATGTTAGCAGAAGACTAGCAGTATTGTTGGAAGTATGAAGTGATAATGGAAATCAAATCATATCTGTTGAAATTAAGCTTGAAGACAAAAGCATGAAAACATTGAAATTACAGATGAGTTTACCACAGTTATTTTCATTATAGAAGAAAAATGGACTATTCACCTGCTACTTAAGTATCAAACCTTTCCCTAAAACAATTACCCCAAGCATTTGTAAGTTAATTCTAATTCTAGTTTGCCTTTTTTTTAAACATGTTTTATACAGTAGTAACAGGACACACTGAAAAGACAGGTAATTAGGCACTGCATAGAGCCTAAAAAATGATTGAGCAAGAATAATTGTTAATAGCTAGCTAACTACTGAACTTTTGTTCCATTTTGTTTTTCTCTTAGCTAGATTAAATACCAGATCATAAAACAGAGAATTTTAGAGAAGTCAACAAACTCAAAGTTTACATTTTGTTGTTTCTGCATCAAAAATATAAAACTGCTCCCCTTGAAAGCCCACTACAGTTAGTGGTGAGATGCTTGTTAATATTCTTATTTCCAAAATAATTATATTTCCTATTGTTAAAATATTTATCTTTTATAAAAAGCAATTAATTCTCCAACTTGTATATTAATTCAGCTTGTACCTTTGTATGTATGCCCAGCTGAATCATCTTACATTTCTGGAGGTGTACCAAGGGGTGTCCTTATTTATATGGGACAGCATGTTAGAGGGGTAAAGTTTTTTTAATAATACAAAATTTCACAGAAAGCACTAGGCATGTTGGGGGCCTAAGAGTAGGTTTGCAGTGTTGCTGAACCCAAATGTGACATCAGATTTTGTGTTTTTGGCTCCCCTCAGCATCCTGAGGGTATCATGTTTAATATAGTAGCTATATGTATCTTTGGTCAGCCAACCCCTGCCACAGTGTGGAGCTAGCAGGACCAAGCTTGGCAGGTAGACTTTGGTGACCCAGGAGGTGTCCTTATTTTTATGGTTTAGCTCCTTATGAGGGGGACCTAAAACATACCTGGATGGGGATCCAAGAGTATGTTTACAGAGTTGTTAAACCCAAATCTGGTATTAGATTTTGTGTTCCTTGCCCTCCTTGGGAACCCAGAGGTGCTGTGTTTGTATTTCCACTGACAAGCTAGCAGGACCAATTTGGCATATATGGTCTGATACCATGAGATGTTTCTCTTCATCTAAAGACTGTTCATGAAGTAGATGTAGAAGTAATTGGGACTAAGGGAGGATTTTGATTGGTACATTGAGCATTCTGTGAATCATGAAGAGGCCTTTGAACCCCACAGCAGAGCACAGGTATTTTATGCTAGTTGGTAGAAATATTGGTTCACCGTGGTGAGCCCATTGTTTAGCTTTGTGCTTAATTACAGACAAACAAATAAACAATTTCAAAGGGGCCAAAAATCATCATTACCTGTCAGCCAAACCAATCTCTATAGGTTTATAATTCTGACTTAAGAGTAAAAAATTTTTACGTGTATGTGACTTTGACTTCAAATGTGCAAGATTTCCAACAGGTGGCACATTTAAGTCCCAAATAGCTTTTAAAATGTAATTATGGATAATAATGATCTTCCTTTTAACATTTAAAATTTTACTGACAGAACTCGGCTATATTCAGAAACTGCTTTCTTTTAATTTTATAATACCTAGATCAAAGGTTTCTGAAAGGTATGATAATGTCTAGGGCTAAGTTATTAACTTGTTTACAATAACAGTCAGAAACACTAATGTGAATTAATTGATTATCTTTGTGATGTTAATTGTAATTTTGAATGATTTTTTATATACTAATTTATGTAATAGTTGCTCATTAGTAATAGATTATACATATTTATTCACCTAACTCTAATTTGTATTAAAAAAATACTCTTCAAATATCTTTTGTGATTAAGGAGTTTGGATTAATGTTAAAGCCTAAATTATACTACTAACATGATAAAAAAATTTTCAGAATGTTAGAATAGGTATGGATTTTGAAGCTTTTCTTGGTTTCCAGTAAAGAAAGATTTGTTAAAAAGTATTCTCAGTCTTACTATGATGTAATGTTACACAATCAACTGATCTACAGATCCCACTTGATAAGGAATTTTCTCTCTCT
>NW_013666029.1:542188-545183 GCF_000517525.1 Limulus polyphemus
TACCTACTCTATAAGTAGTTACTTACTTCTCTCTCTCTCTCTCTACTATATATATATATATATATATATATATATCATAAAAAATTTAACTATGTTTTGCATTCCTAAAAACAAATATACATTAACAGCACAATTAAAAAAATATCAGTAAAAATATTAAAAAATATTCTTTAGACATTTAGAAGTAAGAAAATGATATTTAATTTTGAAGTGATAAACCTATGAACTTTAATGATTGGAACTGATAATAAAATAATTGCTTGGGTGAAGAAAGTATAAAATGTAGAAAGCAAACAAGTTGAAACACCTACCTATTTAAAATAAGTTTTTCAACAAATTTGAATCAACATTTTGGGTAGTGGTCTTTTATCGAGCTTACATTGAGAACAGAAAACCCAGAAAAATGTTTTGTTCTCTTTGTAGATTCGATGAAGGGCCATTGCCAAAAACAGTTTCCAAATTTGCCAGTACACTTAAGTTGGGAAGTTTATTTTGTTCAATTTAATGATTGGAACTTTAGGAAGTGATTTGCATACTAGTTTATATCATTTGATATCAGCAGTAAAGTTTAAAATCAAATATGTAATAATAAAGCTTAATGAAGTAAATGTAAATTTTGGTACCTCTGCTGTCTTTTTTTTTTTTTAAGGTGTGTTTATTCTTTTGGTTTCTTGAGTTTTATGTGGGTAGGAAAAATTTTTAAATCAGTCACAAAAGGTTAAAATATAAAAGCTTTTCTCCTACTACGAATATCACAACCTAACTTAAGTGACTTTATAATGTCACTGGGGTACACTTAGTTTTAAGATTAAACAAGGAAAAAAAAAGATAAATATAAATATTACAGAAGTTTACCTTGATGCATTTTTTCACTTTGATATTACAGAATCAAATCTAGTTGGGCTGATCAAGTAGAACAAGATGAAGGTATGTTACATTTGCGATAGGTATTGTTAAAAGTATTGACAATGTATTTTTATAACTTAAAATCTTCTAAAATTTAGAGGAAATTTAAGATAATTATCCTCAAAATGTACCTTATCAGTTGCTAAACAGAGAGGAGATCCTCATGACTAAAAGTGAACTCAACTTGGGATTGGAAATAAATACCATCAGCTGGCTGCAAATGTTTAAAATTCATAACTAGAATCTAGAATGTTTATAAGTACCATTTTGTGACTGTAGCTAAAATTGTGATAAGAATTAAAATTGTGAAATAAGAAAAGTGGCAAAATCATAAATTTCAGCCTTTTTTGTTTGTCTGCCTTGCAGCAGAAAAAGTAAATTCTAAAAATGCATAGAATGATTTTCAGATAGTTTTCTAAACAATTGGTTTATGTTTGTAATTGTTCAAAAAATTACTATGTCTTTTTGTGGTGTCTGCTTTCATAGATGATTTGCCACCACCATCTGAGTGCATAGAAGGTGACACAAAAGTGGTGACTGAATATAAAGTGAATGATGAAGGAAAGAAAGTAAAGGTAAATTTTGCTTAGAAACTATCAAAACATTGTTTTCTTTTATGTAAACACTTACTTATTTTATTGTAATAATATTTTTCAATTTTCAGGTATTTCACTGACAAAAAATGGTGTATTCCTATATTACTTAAAATTAACGGTTCCTATTTACTACCTTTTTTACTATCTCTAGTGGAACCATTTTCAACTAAACTTTTTATTTGTTTGAACTATATGTATAGCTGTTTTTAGCATCATTTTGCTTCCAACTTTGGATATGAATCCCAAATAATATTTGTTGTATTAGCTATTCAAGACAAACTTAAAGTGATTGAGTGACTGAACAAAGGGAAACAGCAACAGTTTTGGCAAATAAGTATAGAATAGGGAAATCAACTGTAATGGACATTTAAAAAAGAACAGGAGTTGTAAGTTGGTAGAAAGCTTGAATGCATAGAAGGCAAAGTTAGCCATGAGAAATGTAAAAGACGATTAGCAGCTACCAGTAGTTCATGCAAAAGTAGCAGAAAAATCAGTTTCTTTGGCCATCAATACAAAAATCATTTTAAGTTTGAAATGGAACTTTAAGTAACTTAGGCAAACATTTAAACACTTAGGAAGTAAACTAAGAACTGAAAAATATAGGCCTCACTAGTGATAAAGTTTGAGTATATATATATATATATCCTTATAATTTAATTATCTGTGCTTTGTTTATACTATTATAAATCCTTGATATTATTATTCACATTGCATTGAACTAGAGTTCAGACTACCAAGCTTGTGGACTTACTTTCTATTACAAGTTACATGAAGAAAATTTAACATTTAAAAAAGACATTCATAAATGTTTATAATTGTTGTGGAAAAAGGTTTATATGAAAAATACTTGAATGACTTCCCTTGTTTGTTTAGGTTGTTCGTTATTACAAGATTGAACATAGGAAAGTCTCCAAAACTGTGGCAAAACGGAAGGTAAGTGAATGAAGTAATACGAAACTTTCATTAACTCTTTCTACAATGGCTCGGTTGATTTGACTAACCACGTGACCTCTTTATACTCGATTAAAGTCTTTATAGACTTGATACTACTACTAACTTTTAATATACATCTTCATAAAATTTGGCAGTCTTTCAGTAAACATATATAAGTATTTTACATACAAAAAAGTCATATTTTTTAATGAAGTATTTTAGATAAACTAAAAAAAATTGTTCGTAACCATATCAAGTATTTGTTTTGAATAGTCTGTGTGCAAAGTGATTTTCATGTAAAGATTACAAATACTTTTCTTCATCTCAAAAACCTCAAATTTCATTTGTGTAATCTCTAAAACCTAAATACATTTCAAACATTTGTTTTCAGTATAACTTTACATTTTATCCATTATTTTCTGTACCCTAACTCAGTATAGGTTTTTTCAATTTGACCAACCTCATAACCACCAAAAGAAAACTGAAATTAATCCAAATTACCCTTTTTTCCTTCTAGAATGACTTCAAATTGTAACATGAAACTACATTCGTTTATCCTA
>NW_013666029.1:545827-569932 GCF_000517525.1 Limulus polyphemus
TTTCCCGTGAGAACGAAGCTTGTACTAAGAGAGAAAATCACATTTTTCTGTTCAGAACACAACATAATATATAATATGTTTATTGGTTATAGATGATATAGAATTAAATGTGAGAGAGAACTATTAACGAATCCTGAAGAGAAGGATGTGACAAGTGGGTGTGGCAAGAGGGGTCTGATTTTCTATTTGATATCTCTGTAACCAAACAAAATTAAAGTTTATAAAAGTTATGGTTTGTCTGAGCAATGACAATTTTATAGGGAATAATTTACCTTGAATTTCGTACTTATTGGAAGGGCGGTGAATAAAATAAAGACGATGGGATGCCCACAGAAAATTTGTCACCTTTCTCACACTAGAGGAAATTCAGGATTTTTTTAAATATTGCCTTATAAAATTAAGAATTTAAAACTTGTATACAATTAAAATATGCATTATCAGTTATGATTTGATGCTATACTAATTGGTATAACATAAACAAAAAGTAGTTTAATAAAATTTGGAATGTAAGACACAAAAACCTTGTGTCATGAGCAGTAAAGGATACTCATGGCGATAGGGTTAATGAGAGGAATAAACTGTATTTTATAAGTATTGTACATTATAAAAAAAAATGCAGTGAGGGAACATACTTCTATATTCTCAAAATTTTCAGTAGATTTTCAACTGCCGTGTTATTTTCAGATTAAAATGATTTCCTTACAAGTATCAGACAAGTCCATTAATAACAAAAGATTTGGCTATGTACTATATTTAATAACTTGATTGTGTTTCTTAGTGTATATGAAATAAGAAGACTGGACAAGTGCAATGAAACAAAGAAAATGTTGATTTCTACAAAAAAAAAAGCAAGCAAAGCATATGTATTTGCACAAACCAGCTAATAACCGATATTTGTACTAGGCTGTATTGAATCATACAACTTTCACTCTCTTAAGATTGATCTGTATAAAGTAAAACAGGATGATCTCAAAATATTGTTTACATGACAATCTCATAGTAGAACTGAACCAAGAAAGCATGCTTGAATTCATTAGGTAAAACCTAACAATGACTAGATTATACTTATTTTTTCTGCCCTATCAAGATAACTTTCATCTCATCCAAATGAAAAAATTATTTTAATAAGTTTAATTTTATTGTTGAATGAAAATATAAAGTAATATTTTATTATTTTATATAATATCTATTGTTTAATTTTTTTAGCCTTAAAATTGAAGATTGATCACACAGAAATTATCATTTTTTGATTATCACAATATCCAGCAATTGATAAAAAGTACTAAAATTTCCTTTCGATGTGAATTTAGTGTTAGAACATCTGAATAACTTTTATATTTATTGTTTCATCTCTTGCAGAGAAATATTTATTTCAAAATGAGTTCTTTCCCCATTTGTATTAAGGTTTTGATGAAAGTTCATTGCCTTTTGCAAAGTAATTACTTGTAGACTTTTATACAGTACTAATTTAGTCAATATACTATATTGTGGAAAGTGTGATGTTTGCATGAAATTCAAACATTATAGATTTTGATGGGGTTTTTGGTGAAGTTAAAGCAGTCAAAAATAGAAGTCATCTAAAATGTTAGAATCTAATCAAAAATGGATAAGAAAACTGTAAAACAGAAGAAATAATAAAAATAATTTGTTTCTTCCTATTATAACAACTGTTTGTCATAGATTGTTCTGTGATTGATCAGACCACAACCAACAAAAGTAACAAGAAATAGCCAAATAACATATATTATTGTTTCTACTAAGTGTTTAGTGTCCTAGATGTCATGATCATGTTGAACATTTTTGTAATGAATGTCAAGGTCAAAATGGAATGACTCTGAGCAAGAGTAACATTATTTTAGGATGATTTTTCATCAGCACCAAAACAACATTTTTGGAATTTCGTTGCAGTTTTTGAAGCAAGAGAGCAAACTCTAAATTATGAAAAGTTTCATATGAAAATTGGTCTAGCAAATTTTATCTCGTTGAGAGTTGCCACTAAAAGAAAGTTTGTTGACTGGCTTGTGAATTCAGGATTAAATACTTAATAATACATCAAACATCATTAGTTTAATCATACTTATTTAACTCGTATGTCCTAGCACTGTATAATGAGCATTGTGGGACAGAAGTGGTTTAACTAGATATCGTACACTAGAACTTGCATATTTTTCATCTTTCTTTATGTATTGAAACAGACCTGGAAAAAGTTTGGTGAAGCTCGAAATGACCCTCCAGGACCAAATCCCACAAACACTGTAGTTTCTGAAGAAATTTTCATGCAGTTTCTAAGCAACAAAGAGGTAATTTATTTGATTTATCAAATACAGTTTTCCTTAAAGAAATCACTGTTTTCTGTTGACTATTTATTTAAATAGAATAATGTTAAAGACAATTTGGATTTTATCCACTTTAATTTCTTTTTTCCAGCATTACATTTTACCTTGTGTGTGTAAAGAATTTTTGTAGGAAAATTCATTAGTAAATAGTTTCTCCCAATATCCTATGAGGAAAGCTTTTAATTATGTAGAGAAACATATTTTGAGTAATAATTAAGCAATGCATTCTTTAAAAACACTTCACTAAGAGTTTTTAAAATAGGCTGTTTTGAAATGGTACTGTTTTATAAATAGTTAAGAAATGTTGACTAGTTTACAAGGACTAGTGTTCAGATATGTAAAAACATAACACATGATAAAAGTGTTCTGTTTATAGTTAATGCTGTTACTTGAAAATTAATAATTTGAAAAATAAAATATAATTCTGAGACAATAACTCGCCTCCACATACAGTTTAGCTATCTTCCATGAGCATCTGGCAAAGAGATTTGCATGCCACAAGTCTTGAAGCAACTTCCATCTAATTGTATGTGATTCAGCATGAATTGCACTGTTGGATAATGATGTCATAATGTGAAAAAGCCCTTCACCCAGGGAAGAGTGATACACTTCCATGTGTAGTAACTCCCCTATACACTCACACTCACGGCAACTTCATTCTTCTCCTTGGCATTGTACTGAACAAACATGTTTAGTTTATTGAGATTTGTATCCTTAACAAAACTGTTTGGTATGTTTGGGCATTTTCTTTCTCTTTTTTTCCCATCAAGTTCTGCCTTCTTCTTTTCACCTGCGAGCTTTTACATATCTGATTAACAAATTGTACACTCCACATTCTCTTCTCACATGAGATGTTCTTTCACTTTTGGAGTCTCTGGTTTCCATGGAACTCTTCAGAGTTTTGGGGCATGCATTCATGTGTCGCCTACAATGGTCCTTGCAAACCCAAGAATTTTTTTTCTTAGGGTCTATTGTCTTTATTTGGAGGCCTCTCCTTGAAGAATTGTTGTGATGATTGGACCATGGCCATACTCCTTTCAGTGTTACCTTGCAGACTCTCAAACTAGATCTCTCCCTTCTTAGATGCTTCCTTCTGATTGAGGCATATCTCTAGTTGTGAGCAGGACTCCTGACATTTGTATGCTGGACAAGCATTTCACTACACATGCATGTGCTCAACCTTCTCACTATCCATCAGCAATGTTCCCATTCTTGCCCCTACTAGTGGATCAGTTTGTCATTTTCTTCTCAGTCTATTCCCTGATCGTTTCTTGCTCCAACCATCTGGAAGGCACCCATTCTAGGATCCCTTGCTTTTGGGCATTGTACATAAACCTCTGGGTCCATTCATGTAGGGCTTGTCTTCTTATCTGTCATTTGCCAGGAGCTTAAATCTTGGTGGTGGGCTGGCTCTCTTGGCCAGTCTGCATTCTATCAATAGAGTGGTCTCTATACCCCTCTCTTTATGTCCTCTATTCTTCATCCCTTGGCTCTGGCTGTTGATTACTCAGCCAGGCCTGATCTCACGTCTTTTTGTATGCCTATTCTCTTATTCATCTACTCTCTCTGGTCATCGACTTTTTACACTCTTCTCTTTCCTGGGTCCTATTGATGGTGCCTGTTTGGCAAGTTTAGCTTCAGTCCACTTGACTTTTTGATCCCCTCTTCCCCTCCTTGATCTTGCCTTTCACTCTCTTGCTTTCACTCTCACCCATTTGCCTAATCTGTCAACTATCGTGCCAGAGTTTTTTGTGGGACGTTGTTCTTGCCATTTTTACACTGTATATGTCTGTCAATGATTGCGACAGGTCTCTTGTCATTAGTCTTAACACCTCTCCCTTCTTCTTCGCCTTCATACTGTGAACCATCTTTCTGCCTTTTTTACGTGGCTGCTCATCAATGGTTTGTCAATTTCTGCCTTTACTTGTTGTTGGGAGGTCTTGTCCATGGAATTTCATCTTTCCTATTATGACAAGGTGCTTCTTCTGATGTGCCCAAGATCAGCCAATATTGGAATCAAATTTTGACAATCTGCATTTGTATGTTCCTTATATCTGGACATCCCAAATGTATGTATACTAGTGGTGTTCATCAAGCTTCAAAACTTGTCTTCATATAAATCACGCGCTTATCAAACTACAAAAAGGACATATTTTCATCAGAATAAAAAACAAGTATATATATATATATATTGGATAAAGTTCAAGAACTCTTCCTCTCAATTTATTTTCCCTGTAAACCTTTAAACAAATCAATAAACTTTGAAGGAGAAAATGTGTTATGAAAGGTAAATAAAGTACATTCTGAGCTCAGATTGTATCCACTGGTGTTTTACAAACGTGAATGTATATTGAACATATACAATATTAGCCCAAGGACCTTAAGCCAACTTCAAAATGTCCTAAATTATGTCCATATAGTATTTCTTCATTGATGTAAACCCTGTAACAAACCTACATGCAATGAAAACGGGAAGGGGAGGTTGAACCTAGTAATAGTTATGGATACCAGAAATAAAGGCACTTTTCAAGTGATGCTATGATATTTTATGGCAAATAAAACTATGTTGTAAGTACGTTTATCTTTGTCAAACAAATTAAGAAACAGTTAATTCTCTCAACGTGGGCTCGGTTGATTTGACCGACCACATAACCTCGTTGTACTAGTTCAAAGTTTTTATAGATTTAATACTGCTAATTCTTAATATAGTATGTATATCTTCACAAAATTTGGCAGTCTTTCAGTAAATATTATAAGTCTTTCACATATTAAAAGTCATTGTTTAGTGAAGTATTTTAAATAAACTCAAAAAAGATTTTGTCCATGAATATATCAAGTATTTGTTTTGAATAGTTTATGTGCAAAGTGATTTTCATGTTAAGGTTTAAAAATACTTTACTTCATCTCAAAAATCTCAAATTTCATCTGTGTAATCTCTAAAACTCCCTAAGTGCATTTCAAACATTTGTTATCTTTAAAACTTTATATTTTATTTATTATTTTCTCTACCCTAAATCTATACGTGGTTGGTCAATTTGACCGACCTAATAACCACACACAAAAAAAATCAAAATAAATCTAAATTACTCTTTTTTTTTCTTTCTAGAATGACTTAATTGTAACATGAAACAACATTTGTTTATCATAAGATGTTTTAAACTCGTAACAGTATATATATGTATTTATAATTCAATTTTATTGTGTTATTGCCCTTTGATTTCACTTGAACCATGTCTAACTACTATTCCTGCTATTGTAAGTTGTAAGTCACTTGGGAAATATGGAGCTCACATTACACTATCGATTTAACTTACCCACGAGCTTCTCACATGCATGCCTTGTGAAACATTTTTATTATATTATTATTTATTTTACCTTATTTAACCTTAACTAACCTAAAAAATCACTATTTTTGCATTTTAATTAGTTTTATAATAATAAATGAACAATATACATGAAAAACAAGAAATAAAGTACTTACCTGTTTCTTCTTTTTTTGTGTGTGTTGATGACACTTAACCCTACTTTTTTATACTAATGGTAGTAGTGCATTAAATAATTTTTATATAATTAAATAATGTACCAAAGAACATAAAATAATAACATGCAAAAAGCAAACAATTTCCTCTAACAATTGCAATCTCTTTGGCTTTCTAACTACTCGAAAAGAGCTGTTACAAATTCATTCAAGCTAGTCATTATCTTTCCCATGTGAATGAAGCTTGTACTAAAAGAGAAAATGACATTTCTCTGTTAAGAACACAACATAATATATAATACATCATTTGATAGATGAAAACCTTGGCTTACTGTTGGTTATAGATGATATAGAATTGAATGTGAGAGAAAACTTAACAAATCCTGAAGAGAAGGATGTGACAAGTGGGTGTGGCAAGAGGGGTCTGATTTTTTATTTGATAGCTCTGTAACCAAACAAAATTGAAGGCTTATAAACGTTATGGTTGTCTGAGAAATGACAATTTTATAGTGAGTATTTTACATTTAATTTCATAGCTAATGGAGGGATGGTGGATAAAATAGAGAAGAGGAGATACCTAGAGAAAATTTGATGTGTGTCACACACTAGGGGAAATTCAGGATTTTTTAAAATATTGCCTTATGAAATTAAGAACTTAAAACTTGTATACTATTAAAATATTATTAGTTATGATTTTATGCTATCCTAATTGGTATAACATAAACAAAAAGTAGTTCAATAAAATTTTGAATGTAAGACACTAAAGCCTTGTGCAATGCACAGTAAAGATACTCGTGGTGATAGGGTTAATATATATTAGGTCATGACTTGAATTGTTGGTCACCAATATTTCTTTTCACTTCTCCATGGGTGACTTCCTTTCAGGATACATCGGGAAGTGATGTGCCCTCTTCTTGGTCTCTCTCTTGCTGGTTTTAAAAATAGGGTTTCACAGTCGCTCATTGCACTGTCTCCAGTAAAAGACCTTCTGGTTAAAGGTCTGGTGGGAATCTGACCACTTTTCTGTGTCTCCCTCATGCAAATTTTCCCCCTTTATCAAGTGAAGCACAGGGAGACCCTTACCACTTACTAGTTCCTACCTGCTGGGTTGATGGACCATGGAGTATCCTCACAGTTTGAACTCATCAACTAGGCTATAGAAAAGACGAAATATGTTGACAAGTGGGGCAGTAGTGACACTCAGTGTAGTGCAGGCCATTCCTCTTATACATAACTCATGCATCTTGTGCCCTCCTTCTGCATCTTGAAACTGTTTAGTAACTAGAGTTGAGATAATAAAGTTCTCTCAAGAGTTGATTTGAGCTCTCACTTTATAATACCATAATATTACATGGATGTGCCCTCCTCCTTCAGCCTGTCTGTTCAGCAGAGTTGAGGTGATCACATATTTTATGATTCCAAACTGCATATCTATGGTACTCTCCTCCTGTAGCTGGAACGTGTCCTATAGAGTCTGACAGTAGATTTGAGATGAGCACATACTATACAAAGCCATATTGTTTTATTATAGTGCTTTTCTCCTGCAGCTAGTCTGGTGGTAGAGTTTAGGTGAGTACACATATTATATGTATTCTTACTACATAACTGATCTGTCCTCTGGGTGAGTTATCAGAAATTACCTTTTCCTTACTTTAAAATGTATTTCTGATTGATACTCACCTTTTCACCCATTCTCCCTACTTTCAGTGCTACTTTATTTTTTTCATCAAAAGATGAAGTTACGACAAGTGGAAATGCATGGGGGGTATTGGGTATGGTGGTGAGTTGCTCTCCTATTGGTGGAGTGCTTTTGTCGCATGTTGGCATCATCATGCAGCAGCACAATTCATATTAAATCATGCAAAGTTAGGTGGGAGTTGCCTCATAGCTGGTGGCATGCAAATCTGGTAGATGCATGAAGAAGATACTGTGTGAAGAGGTGAGTATCTATCAGAAATACATTTTCATGTAAAGATAATGTTAACACTCAATTGTAGGCTTTGCCCGTATTAAGCTTTCTCTAGAGAGTCGTTGTAGAATCAGTAAACTATAAAAGTTTTTTTTAACTATTTTCAGTGTATAACTATTAGTCAGGTTACGTGGATATTAATCATAATTTATTTTTATTTCAATACCCAAGATAATTTTTGAGAGAATTTCTTGAATTTTGGTTTCATTTTCACTTCCTCTCATTAAGTTATCACTGCCAAGCCTTCATCAAATTTAGGATTTGGTTATTGCAAAGTTGAATACTATTAGTTAATAAAATGGTTTCTCAAATAAGAATTAGAAATGTTGTACATGATGCATGTTTAATGATAATAAGAATTGTACTTCTTTGTCAATTTTGTTGAGGGAAACAATCAGTGTGAAGTATTAAATAGCTAATACAGTATGTCTGTTTTTGAAATATCAAATATCTAAACTTCAAATTGGAGATTCACGAATTTTGTGACAGCAATTTCACTGACTAGCAGCAGTGAAAAAAAAAACAAACCAAAATGACTTATATTTAGAGATAAAATACTTTGATTACAAAGTAAATTCTTTCAGTAATTAGGAAAATCATTGTTTTTTTAGGAAGAAAGACAGACTGATGATGATCCACTTAACAAACTTAAAGGACAAAAAATTGTTAAATGTAGAATTTGCAAGGATGATCACTGGACTACACAGTGTCCATTCAAGGACAAGCTTGGAGCTTTACCTGACTTGTTAAAGGATGATACCAATCCTGGTAAATACTCTGTATCTTGTATTTATTAACTCTCATCTGCTTTAAATTACTGGAATTCAAATTGAGTACATTGCTAAGTTTAAATTATACATTACTTAAATTCATATATTTGAGTTTTACTTAATTTTTATGATAAACATATTCAAAAGTAGTTCACTGAATCCTGTTAAAGGTTAAGATATTTTGTACGTTACCATCTAGTCTTCCCTCTAGTCTATCTAGTCTGCTAAATTAAGGATGACTAGTGCAGATAGCCCTCATGTAGCTTTGTGCAAAATAAAAAACAACAACCCAGAAATCTGGAAGGGTTTTCACAATCTTTATGTGAAGAGTTACAAATACTTTACATTCATGTATAAAAATAAAGTATATCCAAAATATTGAACATTGTTTTACTGTATTTATGTGATTTGCATTTCAATAATACTGTGTATTAAGTTTTTAAAACTATTTATAATGCAACCGCTGTTGCAAGCTTAATGATGAAAAAGTGTTAATAATACAGCTATTGAAATTTATATGCTCACTTGTGTGAGTGCTACAACTGGATGTGTGTATGCTTATTTTATGCTTCTTAGCTGCTACAGCAACTACAGCTGCTGCTACACCCTCAACTTCCCAGGTTGAGGATAAGATGAAAGCTGGCAAATATGTTCCACCTAGTATGAGAGAAGGAGCCAATCGCCGTGGAGAATCAATGGTCTCTTCACGCAACAGAGGTAAGGGTTAAATTCTGAAGGTTAAAAATTTTTTGTAAAACCAAAACTACAATTTTGAGATATTTTATTGTATTTTATAGAATAAATTAATTCTGATGAATCTGTATCTTTGGAATTTTTTCTAATTGCAATTCTGTTAAGAGTACTAAAATATTAAATGTTTTTATAATGGCAGCACATGAATTCAAGTTAAAAGTATCTAACATATATCACGAATAATAAATTATTAGCTTTCTAAAAATGTGATTTCAGTTTTATGTACATGAAGAAAATTACTTTTATTTACTTTTTATAATTGTATCTATGCTATTCTATTCCAGTAGATTGATAACACATGATTATAATCTGATATTATTGATTTATCTAAGAAAATTGATAGTTGGGTATTTGATAGTTATAAAATCCTTTAATCAAATTAATATTTCTTCAAATTATTTGAAATAAACCTTTGGTTTTTGAGTCTTGGTAAAAGAAAGAAATATAGCTTTTGCAAGAATATACTAAACTTCATTTACATTTTAGAGTACTTTATATTAAGAAACGTTTAAAATCATCTTAATAAAATGAAAAAAATGGTCTTTCTTCAAATGTTTTAGTTTTTTTTCATTTTTAAGGCATTTTTTTAGATTTACCAGTTCTTATTTAACTTGCATTCAACTAATGAGAATCAGTGTCAAGTTTTGGGGTTATGGAATGTAATAAAAAAATTAAACCATTGCAAATTTGTGAACAACATAGTGCAAGTTTTCTTAGTAATTTTTTTTAATCTACTTGTTAAGTTTTTATTATGGTATTCTGAAATCGGTGTCAGAGAGTTTGTTCAAGTTATTAATATTTTAATTCATAGTGATTTATTGTAAGGAATTTTCAAGTAACATACTTTGATTATAAATTAACTACTAAATCTTATCATATTGCAGATGATGCTGCTACTATCAGAGTGACTAATCTTTCTGAGGATGTGAGAGATTCAGACCTTCAGGATCTATTCCGGCCATTCGGAAACATTGCTCGCATTTATTTAGCAAAAGACAAGGTTACTGGACACTCAAAGGCAAGTACATTTGACCCTATCACCACAGGTCAAAGGCCATCTCTCGTTTTTTTTACTTGCATTAAAATTGTTATTGAACTACTATTTTATGAGTTTATATCAATAAGTTTGCTATCAAATTGTAGATTATAATTCAAATTTTAGTATTATACATTAGTTAATTTCTTAATTTAAAAGTAAATATTAAAAGAACACACCTAAATGTTAATTTTTTTTGTGTCACGTGGTATGTTGAATGCAGAATTGGTTCAAATTATATGTTTATGACGTCCAAATACAATGTCTATAGTTTCGTACAAATTAGGAACTCAAATGACCAATATTGATAAGCTAGAATATAAAATAAGAACCTCCTATCTTTTCTATTTGCTGGGATATTGCTTCATGTACTGAATCAAAAACAGTGGCCCAGCCCACCTCTTTCCATTTTTCGAGACACTTTGTTACATAAACCTACTTCTGTGTATGATGTGTGAATAACCAATCAAAAGCTCAGAATGTCCCCCAGGTGGTTCTCTGAGTCTTTGCAAATTATTTGCATGGGAAATCCTTTTTTTTTCACTCTGGATTCGAAGAGGGTAAGTTGACACTTTAGTGAGCTCGAAATTTCATATTTTTAGACCCAAATACAGCTTAGTGACTAAGCTTGATAAATTGTAGTGGAATTCTGTGGTATCGATATAGTAATTTATGAGACTTGATTATTTCAAATGTATATATATAAAACCTAAAAAAAAATTATTTCATTTCACATCCTCCACGTGCAAAATTTGATGAGGCTGAGTAAACTATAGCAAGCAGCAAACGAGTACAAAGTTCTTAACTAGAAGAGATAATTGCTATACTTTTTTATTTACTGTTCTATGTTTTAAGAAAAATAAGTTTAAGAACTTGTTTGTAAATAGTAATAATGTATATACATATATAATGTATTATAACTGAAATATGAATGTATTTTACAAAATACCAGTCCATTAAAACACAGCCAAGGTAACTTTGTAAAGGCCAATTGTATATTCTTGGATATGGTAACATGAGTGCATGTGCACCACATCATTGCAACTTCTGTAATGATAGCCAGGCATGACTGGAAGGTCAATATGATAAAGATAATAAATATATATAAATGTATAATGTTATGAGATTTAAGCTATTTATGTGTTTTCGTGCTCTAATCTGTAGTCATTCTAGAACAAAAAAGCATCATTTATATTTATTTCATAATTTTTATGGTGGTTGTAAGGTTGGTCAAGTTGACAGACCCCGTATAGTTAGGGTAAAGAAAATAACAGACAAATTAGAAAGTTTTACTGAAAACAAACATTTGAAATTTGTTTAGGAGGTTTTAGAGATTACACAAATAATATTTGAGATTTTTGGGACAAAGAATAGTTTGTTAACCATAACATGAAAATTACTTCACACTCAGACTAGTGATGAAACACTTAATATTTTCACAAACAAATCTTTAATAAAAATACTTCATTAAAAAATCTTGTAATCATTACTAAAAGTCTACCAAATTTTGTGAAGATACACATAATTTATTAAAAGTTATAATATAAATACTTAATGTGTGCATATGTGTATATTAACTCGTGTCTTTTATACCGAGCCCATTGCAAAAAACTGTGAAAAAAGCTAAACTTTGATCATAAACATTAATGACTATTCTTTATAGTAAAACTACTCAAGAATATAGTTAATTTCATCATCACTTCTTGATAGATGGCAGTATTAGCAAATTAGTTTCCAGCCAATTCTCGTTGTAGTCAATGATCACATTTTCTGTCATCCGAGGAATAACTTACCTGCAATTTTGCCCTTCAGCTTTCATTACAATTGTTGTGTTCGTCTTGAAATATGCTTAACCCTATTAAGATTGGAGGGTAGTTCTTTGGTGTTGAAGGCGCACTTAGATATCATATTACACAACTGAAGTAAAAATAGTAATTTCAACTGTATTTTAATAATTTTTTTACTCAAAAATATCCTAAATTTTATATTTTGTAACTTTGTACTATGATCTGTGCACAGCTCCAACAGGTATCACCTATAAACAACTCTTTTTAATGATTTTTTAGAATTTATCTGCCCATTCCAAGTTATAGGTGTACTGCACATTTACTCAGACCCTGTCAGTCGTTAGAAGTAGACTTATTCAAGTTTTTGCTTCTCACCTGACTTTTCTGTCAATAATTATTTTAAGAAGTGGGTTGAACAGTAACTAATAAACCTTGGCTTAAGAATGATTACATAGAAAAGATTCTTGTGTATCTTTGTCAGTATAAAGTAGGGTAAGCAGTAATGTATGGTCTCTGATAAAGTGACACTGAAGTTCTGATAGAGGAGAATAAAGGATTCTAATATGAAGTTAACAAATTTTAGGAATAAACCAAAAACCTGGGAATTGTTTTATAGCTTCTTTTGATGAACCTTTCATTAGTGATAATCTTTTTTTATTATGTCTATTTTAAAGCCACAAGAACATTCTTATATGGAAAGATATCAAGTAAGGATATTTAGGGTTAGGGAATATGGGAAGCTGGGATTCTGTGATGGTATACTATTCAAATGACAGAAAAGCTTATTTTATTTTCATGTATTAGTAAATTCATTATTACTCGAACAACATGTACAAGCACAAGAACTCCCTAGTTATTGAAAACAACAATAATTATTAAATAGAAATTGAGATTGACCCAAAATGTAGTTGGAAAACTATCTTCTACATTAGTGCAATCTTAGGGTATGAGTGGAAGTTGTATTTCCACTGTTCAATGCTTTTACTGTTTATCAATATATTATACTATTTTTGTTGCTATGTAACTGCTTCAGTTAGGATACATAACAAATAGAAATAAATGATGAAAACAAAACAAGCTAGAACTCATTGGATATATAGAATGGAACTTTTTGATCAATAATATTTAAAAAATTCAGTTTTATTTCATATTTTTTTACTAACTATGTTCATTGTATGTAAGAGCTTGTATGAACAGACAAATAATACAAACACAACAATTGTTGAAAAGTAACTACTGGATACATTTACATGATTTTTGGTACACAATAAAAAAATAACTAAGACAAAAGAAAGTATTTTTTAATGTTTTTAAAACTGGTTCCCAACCTTTTGTGGCCCTCACACCCCTCCCCTGAAAAGTGTGCATAAGACATTTCCTCTTGGCAACATTTGGGGGGATAACGGACCTTGTATATGCCTCTTTCGTGTACCCCATGGACCCTCATTTTGCCCCCCCCCCCAGGAGGTGCTAACACTCCTGACTTAAAATATTATTTAAATCCTAAACCAAACTATATAAATTTTTTAAAGCATAAACTAGATGATGTATAGAAAGTCTGTACCAAATTTCATACAGTTAAATTAGCATTTTAAGTGTGAGAAAAATGCAGACACCACCCTGCCAGTTTGAAAAGGGTTAAAATATCTGAACTTTCAGCTCTCAAGCTCATAGAAGAAATTTTTCAGTGAGGACAAGTGGCTATCATCAAAGCTTTGGTGGGGATTCGATTTTATTAAATATTTTTGATATCAAAATAGTTTGTCTGTGGAATAACTTTTTTATTTATTTATACATACCAGAGGTGTAGGAGGTAAGTTAAAGTGGGGGGGGGGAGGTGTATTTGCTGAGTGAAGCAAGGAAATATGTGCTCAGGTGCACCTATTATGACCAGGGTCCAGAGCTTCTCTTAGGTGTATGGAAGTTCTTGGTTTCTGGATTAAATTTCATGAACTCTCTTGCTTTTTCTGAGAGTAACTTTCCTACTTTTAATGCACTTTTATTGGGACATATTAAAAAGTATCCCCCCCCCCCCGATTCCTATGCCACTGCATGTCGGGGGGGATCTGAAGTCTATAAATAACAACAATATTGAAAGCCATTTCACAACATTATTAGACTTAGAATTCCAGTTTAAGCTAAGGTAAGTTTTAGTAGTAGAAGAAAGATTTAGGTGTTCAAGAATAATGTTTTTTTATTCCAGGGTTTTGCTTTTATAAATTTCCTGCGTAGAGAAGATGCTGCACGAGCTATTGCTGGTGTAAATGGATTTGGTTATGATAACCTTATACTGAATGTGGAGTGGGCTAAGTAAGTACTTATCTAATTGTTTGTGTTAATGAATTTTTCTGCAACAATTTTATGCAGTGTGTGAAATGGACAAAGTAAATTATTTAATAAACCTTTAATATGATAATCATAAATTTAAGGTAGCCTCTTAATAAGTGTAGAATGGGGTAAATTTTTTTAAAAGTTCTTGTATAATATTTTTCAGAAAAATTCCTACATATGGTGTATAGTATAATTTTGTATGTTTAGAAACACATCTTACTATCTATTTTAACTGATATAGTGAAAAGGTCTTTCTTTACCATTACAGAGGTTTCAGTAGAATGTTTTTTACAAGCTCTCTGAGAATGGTTTTTTTGGTTATGCATCCAATACCTAAGTTTGTTCTATGTAAATAACTCCAATGTAATAAGTAGTAGTGAGAAAAAATTTAATAAATGCTGTATGTTAATAGTTATGGGGGAGGGCAGTTTTCATCTCCTAGATGAGTGATTAAGTTTTAAGCATAACCTAGCACTATCTTGAGAATGCATAAAATTAGAAACATACAGAATGTATTTGTTGTTCCTTATGCATTTTTTTTTGTGCTCTTTCTCTCTTTAAGGCCATCTGGCACTAGTTGAAAAGGATCCATTCCAGGCAGTAAGCTTATCTTCACGTGAATCAGCAAATGGAATGTAAACTCCTGTATGATTTAGTAATAAAAGTTACTTTGAGGCTGACACTTATTTCTTGATGTAAACATTCAGAAAGACATGTTTCATACAATAAGCTGATTTACATAAATCTATCAAAACTACTCAAATATCAATATGTAGGACCCAGATCTAGAACAAGAATTTATAAAAAATTGTGAATACACTTAATAAAGGTTAAACTGATTATTCTTTCAAAAACTTTGAATCTTTAACAACTAATTTTTACTTGTTTGTTTAGCATCCTAAACAAAAATTTAAGTCTGGAGTTGATAAGTGGTATATATATATATATTTTCATTACTTATAAAAGTGTAAATTCTGTAAAGAATGTTAATATCACTGTAGAATTCAATCGCAGAACAGGTGTGTAAAAAATAGTTTGACTTTTCTGTATATTTAAATACTTTTAATTGCCAGCTTCAGGTCCACTTACTGGAGCCATATAAATGCATCTTGTCCTAGATTAACACTTAAAATATGTAAAAGTGGCCTTGTTTGCTTTTTTTTTTGACATGAATTTATCCTACCAATGTTGAAAAATATCTTTCTTAAGGACAAAGTGCCTCCAGAGAAAATTGATATGATTCAGAATTAAATTAACCATCTTTATTATCAATATATGTCCATAAATTGGCATGAAAATATGGTTTATAAATCAAATTTATGTACTATCTAAGTTTAACTTCTTAATTGGAAAGAGAAATATTTAAAAATTTTCAGTCTTCATATTTTTGTGTCACTACATGTTTGAGCTCCAATTTCAAATTCCATATCATTCACCCTCCATGTGTCTTTGTTTTATCAGATTAGGATCTTAATGTGGTCCTCTATACCCTTTCTTGTTTCCCCTTTTAACCACTGGCTTTGTGTTCCCTGTAACATCTCTTCCTCAAGACCTATTTCCTCATCCTCCTTGCTTGTGAGCATCGTTGTTTGGATATTTATGCCATTAATGTTTCTTTTATCCTTTACCATTTCTCTTATGTTATCCTCTACCCTGACTAGCCCTTCCTCCCTAAGATCTATGCTGCTTTAGAAGGTGGTTTGGCTTTCTCACCCATTTCCTTACCTTCTTTTTCCCACCTGTACTGTCATTTCAATCCAGATAGGCTTCTTTGTCTGGTTTTCTCCTTAAGGTGTTATGTGGCACATACTGCCTCATTTCGGGATTCATGTTCCCGACGTATTATTTCCTAGAGCCCTTCTGTTTCCCATGATCTGTCACTCCCATTGGTTGGGTTCATCAACTCATAAGGCTGGTGTATTCAGACTTATTCATGGAAAGTCACAATCTCTACAACATCTCTTTACATCAAATTCGTAACATTACTATGTCTTTGGCTGCTCGCCTTTGCTGTCCATCCAACATGGTCAGGTGGTTAGGGTACCTGACTCGCAATCTGAGGGTTGTGGGTCCAAATCCCTGTCTCAGCAAACATGCTCATCCTTTCAGCTATGGGGCATTATAAAGTGATAGTCAATTCCACTATTCTTTGTTAAAAGAGCAGCCCAAGTGTTATCAGTGGGTAGTGAGGACTAGCTGCCTTCTTTCTAGTCTTTCACTGCTAAATTAGGGATGGCTAGCAAAGATAGCCCTTGTGTAGTTTTGCAAAAAATTCAAACCAAACCAAATCTTTGCCATCCTAATACTTCCATTGCTCATTCTTCCAATGGCAATTTTACACACGTCCACTAACCTTTGACTGGGGTAAGTCTTATCCCTTCTTTTCAGCACCCCTACTGCTATAAAGATCCCACTCTGTGGCACATGTTGCTTAGTCAGGAATGCTTTGACTCAAACTCACACTAGTTCAGAGTTGCTATATAACACTCACTGCAGAGAAGGGGTGTTTTCATGAGACCACTGGTTGCTTACCCAGTGGTGTATGTATATATATATATATATATTTGTGTGTGTGTGTGTACTAGATATCACTCAATTTCAATCTATGGTGGACTATCACTCATGGATTTCATGAGCAAAGCAGAAGGGAATTTTGCCCATCCCTTCCAAACCTTTGATTGAATAAATTGGGGTAGGTCTTCTTTTCAAAATAAGGAATTGCAGACACCAATGCACTGTCTCCAGTGTGATATTCCTCCAAACTCCCCACTGCATTCACCTTTTTCTTCTAGTAGAGCATGATAGTCCCAACTCTTCTCAGTTTCCGGTCACTGGGATGGTGGACTATGGAGGCTTCCTTCTGAGTGAGTTTAGAAATTTATTTTACAATGCATGCTCATGATTATCTACTCAGTGAGAAAAGGGCAAAGCTGGTTTCCCTCCTTCCATTTCCCTTGGATGCTTTTTCCAAGGTGGAAAACAATAGACAGAATAATAAATTAAACTAGTAGCAGCAGGTCCAGCATACACGGGATCCAGGCATAATGCCGGGTTCAGGCATAAATTCATTAATTCTGGTTGTAGAAGGTACTTTCTCTACTTCTATGGTTATGTTTAGGAGACATTGTCTAATTTGTAATGCTAGCAACAGGATGTCTGTGCTTTCTTCCTATGGTTGGGAGAGTGTTCCATGCCCTCCTCGTAATTCCTAATTCAGAATGTCCCTGCTCTGCATTTACGGTTGAGTGAGTTATGATTTTGTCTGTAATACCAATTACAGCTTTACCAGGTTCTTACGCTTGAGTCGAGGTAATGTCATGACCCCATAATGCTAGGTTCAGTTTGTTGTACTTCTTGCACTTTGGAGTTTGTCTGGTTACGACTGAAAGCTCACTTCCTCTTCGTAATTCCGATTAATTGATTTATGATTTATGAAGAATTCTTACACCATCACCAGAACAAAAATATCAAATATTAACCAATGAACAAAATTGCACTAATAAACCAAACAACAACTCAACATTACACTACAGTTTACCCTTCATCCCTGAAATCAATTCAAAAATAATTCACACTTGGAGAAAACTTGCCATTAAACATAAAATTCTCATCGACTTCATATTCAATCAAGAACACGGCCCTAAACTCAATTCATTTCAAAATAAAAATAAGGTAGAATCACACAAGTCATTTATAAATGACTTCATATTTTTGTGTCACTACATGTTTGAGCTCCAATTTCTTGCTTTCAGAATTTTCTAACACCAAATACAGACTGCTGCAGTTCCATCCATAATTAAAAAACAAAAAGTATATGCATATGAAATTTTAGAAAACTAGAGTTCATATCAAACAACACAAGTTGTTGCATGAAAATGTGAGCTTGAAAACGAATAAAATCTCAAAATTTTTTCATTTTCCATTACTGAATGGTGTTCATTTAGAGATTACAAGTAATCTCAAAATAAATTTCTAAGACTTAAAAATCAAAGATAAAGTCTGCAAATTAAAACTTGAAAGAAACAATTTGAAGAAATTCTAAAGCAACTGAAAAATATTGTTAACCCCCTAGATCTAGGATATTTTAAAGTTAAAAAACATAAACTGTAACAATAAAGCTTTGACTGAGAGTAGAGATAAACAGTTACATTAATTTGACCTCAAAAATCATTGTTATCTGTCTTTAAAGAAAGTCTGGTTAAAACCATGCTATATAGTGTTTAAAGTATCAATAAATCAAGCCTTTTTGAAGCAGAAGTTCAAAGCATAAAGTTAAAGCTGAGAAGAAATTTTCTGTTATTATTACATAAATAATTCACACCAAAACTGAAAAATTAAATACCTCATCTGTTACCTTAAATTTTCTAATGAAAATTGTTACTTATACTTTGGAAATATTTGATACATTATCAAGTAGATTATTAAAAAGTTATATCCACAAGTTCAGTTAAAATGTGTCTCTAAAACAGAAGGAAAAAAGGGCTCTCCATCTTTAAAGATAACATTCATTAAAACACCTCACTAGTAGTATATGAATTCACATGCCCAATATACAGCTAAGAATATATTAAATCAACCACTAGAAAGCTTTGGAATCAAGTAAATGAGCACTATAACTCTAAGAACCTACAACAACAGTGGCATTACCAACCACTGTCCAAATGAATGTGATGATGTGCCTACTTCCAGTTTCTTCCCCATCATTGTCTATTCTCGGAAAGAATTCCACGTTAAAATGCTGAAATCTCTTGCTAACAAAATTAGCTCTTAGTCAGAAAATGAATGCAATGCCATCTTCAGTTGTGAAAGTGTAAAGAAAGGACCAGAATAAGAACTTAATCATTGAAATGTTCTCCGTAAGGACTTTCTGCAATTCATTGATGCAAGTTATTTGCAATACAATTTTCTAAGTGTAGTTAAAACTTAAAATATTGTTTTATTTTGGTATTGAAATGCATAGTTCTGTGAAAAAACATATCCATAAACCGGATTCACCTCGTGTAATGGGTCTCAACATCCATGGATATACAAATATCAAACCATTGAACAATAAACTGTAATACATTAGAAGTTAAATAAAATTTGGGTGTTTAAATTATTAGTAAGTAAACTGACTATAATCCTTTAGATTTATTCTACACTTTTAGCATATATGATTGTGAATATACACATTAAAACATTTCCTTGAAGATAAGAATCCTGGATGGGATAAAGTCATTTGAGAAAAAATGACCTAAAAATAGATCAAAGTGTTGTGTATTAAACAGATGAAAAATTAACACTGATTTTGTACATCATGGAGTACAACTGGTATACATTAATGGTATTTGTTAATCAATTCATTCAGAGACCCGTTAATCAGTTAGTACTTAGTACAGTGTTCTTCAAACCATGGAACATAACCAACAATGAACCAAACAAAAAAAGGATTAGCAATCCAATTAGGGGAGGAAAAAAGTCAATAATTCAAAATCAGTGGCAGATAGCTTCAGTAACTGTGCCATAACAAAAATGGGACAAGAAAGTTTGGTGGTAGTTGGAATCGAAGCAGCCTCCCCCCCTCTCAAATCTAAGCAAACTTGAAGTAAAAAAATTTACAAGGCTAAAATTTGGCACAGCACAGATAACTCATTATGTAGCTTTGTGCTTAACAACAAACAAGTTTATTATTTTTGTGACAACCTAATCGTAATTTTGATTAACAGATTAGTTTATGAGACACTAATCAATGTAATTGCTACTCAAAGATAATTAAGTCACCCAGTTCTATCCTAGAATTCATTGAAATTATATCTAACTTTGATAAGGTACACAATAAACTAACAACCATAGATAATGAAATACATAAAAATATTTGTACACTTTAGTGTATTTCAACTTTAAAAGATATTACCTTTTTAATTCTTATATTCAAAGCAACACTATTTGTAAAACATGTAAAAACAAATAAAAAGTCAATGGTCACTTCTTTAGTACTACCAGTAAAATTATATTATTTTTTGTTTGTGCAAAGTATAAAATATGTATATACATAACTTATCAAGATTTTTTCTTCAATTACAATAAATTGTAATGAAAACATATGTTTTGCAATGTAGATTGAAAATCACAAACATTGGAACAGCACCAATATCAATGTTTAAACATCATTTTAGAAAAGGGGGAGGACGTGGTGTCGATATTTTGGTTTTGGAAGAAGGATTGCTAGATTCTTTATTTCCTTCTGTTTTTTTGCTTGAAGACTCTGTTGTCATGGAACTCTGTGATTTAGGTGGTAACAATGATGAAGATTGGACTTGTTTAGGAAAAAGAGGTATTTTATAGCGTTGATTTCTATTCTGGGGTCCAACACGAGTGGGTCCTTCTTCACTGTCAGTAAAAACTTTAAATTCTTCAAATTTTTTTTCTGCCATGGTTATTGTGTGCCTGAAAGATTTGTAGGAAAAAGTATATATATATTTGATTCTTAGAGAAAGCTACCTTAAGGTTATAATGACTGCTAAATTATTGGTAAACACAAAAATTGGTATATAGTATGTATGAAAACCTTACTACAACTAATGAAAGATATCACAGTACCTAAAATATCAGCATAAAAAGAACAAAGAAAACATTAAAATATTTTTATGTGACAATAATTGCATACAGATAGATTTATTGTACTTACATTCTTTAAATATATCTGAAAATGATTTTGTCCATGTTATATATATTTATTATGCAGAACAAACAAATATGACTGTTTTCTGAATTACTTTATAAAGTATATTTTACTCAGACATTAAAATCAAGGTCAAAGTCATTTGGTTTTACATCTTGCTTAAAAATCTGAAAAATTTCCCACTGTACCTATATTCCATAAAGCATGAATACTGGGTGTTAGAAGTTTACTGTTAAAGTACATAACAATAAAACTTATAAGCTGTAAATACATCCATACAATTAAAAAGTCTCATTTTTCTGGAGTTACACTTTATGCATAAATACTGAAAATATCCTGTACTATCACTCTATATAACGACCTTTTCATAAGTTATTGCAGATAATCAAATAAAATCTTATAAAACTACTAATTATTTTTAAATGTTAAATAACCATGACACAAATATTTTAATCATGTTAATGCTTTATTATCATAGTCTACTGCTAATACTGAGTAATAGTAATATTAATTTTATATCTTTTATGATTCAGTCACATACCAACAATTGAACAACGACACAACAAATGAACTATGTTCTATAACTTGGATTAAACTTTCAAGTTGGAAGTTCTAACGGTTTCTATCAGTATCACTTAGCAAGTTATTTTTCTTTACTGTGTAAAAATTGCGCAATGGAAAACGTTTCACTTGTATATTAACTAATCTCGCAATAGGCCTAACTCACATAAAAAAACAGCGACTCATTTGTTAAAGTTCCTATAAATAAAGTCCAGTAAATATAGCACAATTCAAAACTGGAAGATTAACACATTCATCAATTCAATAACTGATCGACAACACTATAAGTTATAACTTATAACCAGTTTTTGTAGACTTTAACATCAGGAAGTTTTGTGAGTTAAAAAATGAATCTACCAACTATCTATATTCAATTTCAACTGCGTGGGCGAACATACTACTTTTTGGAAATTATTTCCTTGATTTTATATGTATTTCAATATCCATATATAATTTATTTTTATTGATTATATATTTCATTATTAACCATGACTGAAATATTGCTGTTAAAACTGATTATTATTTCAGACCATCTAACTAATAACAAAATTAAACATCAATATTTCAATCATGTTAAATATTAAAATACACGGCCCCCCCCCCCCCTCAGTGGCACAGCGGTATGTCTGCGGACTTATAACGCTAGAAACCGGGTTTCGAAACCCGTGGTGAGAAGAGCACAATTAGCCCATTATATAGTTTTGTGCTTAATTACAAACAAACAAACTCAAATTTAGGAACCTGTAGCGCAGATATCCTTTGCGGAAAAAAAATCAAGAAAGAAACAAAATTCAATATGTATAACTATTATTAATGAGATACTATCACGTAATTTCTTTTTATTGAAGTGCTTATTATAATATGGGGTAAATTTAAATAGAGAGAAGACAGCTAGTCAACATCAACCACCCTTTGTCAACTTTTGGGCTAATCTTGTCAGAGAAAATGCAGTAGTGGAATTTTACCGTCACTCATTGTCCTAAAGTGCACGGCACGATTTTTGTATTATTATTATTGTTGCTTTTTTTCGCAATAATGGGATGTGAATCGAAGAAACTAAGGTACATAGCCCTTAATGCATCCATAGGGTTGCGCTCACATCAAATATAGAAAATATAGTACATCATAAGAGGTATATTTGCGTGCACAAACGTATAGGAAGCTAGGAACCCCATTATAATTGAAACAACTGTCTCATGCCGTGTACTAGTTTTACTTGAATAGATGCTTGTAATTTTCCTTTGGCTAGATAACTCCCCTGGTGGAACAGCTGTAAGTCTACGGACTTACACTCTTAAAATCTAGAGTTTGATTCCCCGCGGTGGACACAGCAGATGGCCCAATGTGATTAAATAACAAACAATTAGCTAGAGGGAGTTTTTAACGTAACGTGATAAATGTGTGACAAATAATGACTATAACTTCGTTCAACGTGTAGAAAACGACTTGAACGAAAAAAAATCGCAAGTTGGACCAAATATTGGTGATTGATTAGTAAATCTATTACCACGGTCAGTCAGTTAGTTAATTCAGCGTTGAAAATGGTTCATTTTTGTTTTCAGCAGAGTAATAGAGATACGAAAGTACTGTTATTTACATATGAGAAAATTAACAGGTATGTGGAATTTTTCTATTTAGGCGATATTTATTCATGATGTTAAGTGTATTATTTTTCCACTCAATGCTAGAAACTATTTTAACCCTGGTGTCAGAATTGTGATTATTTTAGGGAAATAAAATGGAATATAGACAGAACTCCAAGATGACGATACAAGTCTAGCTGAAAATATATCTTAAACCAAACACATCTGGGTAAGCTTTTTCTTAATTTTCGGACTTACACCGCTAGAAACCGGGTTTCGATACCTATGGTGGGCAGAGCACAGATAGCCCATTGTGTAGCTTTGTGCTTAACTTCAAGTAACTAAACAACTTAATTTTCGTGCATGTATTTTTTGTATAATGTAACATTCTTGTCAAATTAATATTGGAAGATCATTGCATAAACCTGTTAGAAATTAGACTGAAAGTTTAATAATGAAATGATGAAAAGTGGAAAAAAAAGATCAAGAGACAGAAAATTAAATGGATGTTGTATGTTCAGTTTCACTCGTTTCGCTGTGAATAATTGAATAGGAGCTGCAAAATAACTGAAGGTTTGTCAGCAAATGTTTTACAGAGTTGTACCTTCACTGAAATGTGTTCTTAATAGTGAATCAGTATTTGTTGTAATCAGCGAAATGTTTCTTTCTATCTTATCGTCTGAGAATAAGAAAACATGGTGTTATATAGAGTTATGCAGACATCACCCATGTGACTGAAAGTTACACTACGTATGATACTATAATTGCAAAACCTAGTTTTGAGAGTAACTACTTTGAAAATACATGCTCAGTGTATACACAAATTTTTAATATACACCT
>NW_013666029.1:570911-598909 GCF_000517525.1 Limulus polyphemus
AGTGTTACGACAGCGGAGGTCACGCGACGCTGGTAACATGTCATCTTCTCGAATGTTCACGTCCCTTCCTGAAATCTCGAGAGCCTACTAGATATATGGTAGTCTTGTATATATATAAACCAATAAGAACTGACGGCAAGGAGGTAATGAGTAATTGACAGTTGAGTCGAGCACGTGAGACGTTCGTTGTGAATTATAGCGTTTGTTATAGCGTGACTGTGAAAGTTAAGTGTATTGCAAAGTTGTATTCAGAAATAATAAACCAGTTTTATTTAAGAAAGGACTTGTATCGCTAAAGTTTCTTCGGAAAGAATTTTTACGGAAAATTAACTAACGACCAGAGATGTAATAATCGAGAAGGTTCGAGAGATATGCAGAAATAAGGGCAAATTTTAAACACGAAAACCATTCATTTAGTCGATGTGAAATGAGAGTTAATGCAGGCTCATATGCAGAATGTTTGACCTTGAGTTCTAATTTGTGAGATCAAAATCCAATACATATTGTGTAAAGCACAATCAGCATGTTAATGCTATGGAGATCTGGGAGCATGACTCCCAGAAAATTTTTAAAAAGTAGGTGCTATGAGGTTAAATCGGGAAGAAATTTTTGCATGAAATATATTTTAAACAATTGCATGGCTATTCACACAAAATCCAGATAATCCAAAAGAGCCCGCCCAATGATAGAACACATTACAATGATATTTAATAATTAGAATGCTGTGAGCCATCATTTGGGTTCCCTTGCTGTTAACGATCTTTTCAGTCATAAGTTTGCTTATTGAGGAAGATTATTAAATTGAATTAATTATATTATAGTTTACAGAACAGGGAATCTGAGCAGCATAAATCCTATACTTATACTTCAATCAACAAGTAATAGATACTTACAAGTGTCATAATTGTATTGTGCTTATTAATATTTTTAGTTGTTGTTAATTACTATAATAGATTTAACTGTTGAGAATAACTGTATACGTGGAGGGTACAGCTGACTAGTTGCCCTTCCTCTGGTATCAGTATTAAATAACGGATGGCTATGCTTGAACCTAGGGTTTTATACTTGGCCAGGTGGCCGTTCACTGACTGAAATAATTCAATGCATTCTATCTAACTTCGATCGCTTTGAGAAGGCTTGAATGCACCTAAGTAAAAAACACGTCAGCTTCCTTCTGTAACAGATGAACAGTGAAAATCATACAAATGTAGATTTTTCAAAGTCACAACATCCAGTGTCGATTTCTGATATTATTGTTTACAAAATGGATGTTTACTAATCTACTCACTTTAAAAAAGGAAAAGCTAGTTTAATTTCAAAGATAAGCAGACAATGGCTATTAAATCTCTATTAGACAACATATATATTTTCAATGTCTCACTAACAATATAACTTATAAGGGAAAACGAAAATTTACACACATATTCCTATGGTTTCGCCCACAGTGCATTGAGGTTATTTGTTCTAGTTTCACGAGTTTCCAAACTGGATACATTCAACGACCGGAGATAGGCGACATATAAAGACTAAATTATCCGGATTAAATCGTTCAATTGAAATATCAACTTACTCATTTAGTATATATTGACGCAAGACCCAAAATGGCGTCTACTATATTTGCTGTTATGGTTCTGGAAGCTAGGCGCAGGCCGTACATCGCCAGTTATGTACACGAAACAATCAAAGGTTGATTGGGCTTTTGCGGTAAATAACTTCAATATGATAAATTTGTATTAAGTGTTTTGTCGTATAATTGCGTCATGCTTTTCTCACTTAAACTTCACATGTAAACAGTAAAGTGTTGGATATCATTTTGCATCAGGTTTTTAATACTGAAAGGTGACTTGTTGGTCATTCAGAACGAAAAAGTGTACCTTATTTGGATTTTAGCTTTTATAATGAAGAATTGTGAAGTATCTTGCAATTTTCACTAGTTCGTTAAAATTAACATGCTTCAACTCCAACTTTCAGTTTCAAATTCATATTAAATTTTTAAATTTAAGTTTTTAAGTTTAACTGTTAGTGTTAAAGTATCTGGAAACAACTTTTTTAGAATTTAATGTATGAATTATACCGATCACAAGTAAAATTAATTAAGTTGAAAAGTAGAAACAAACTTAAATATATTAAAACATAAAAATTTGATTCTGTTTTGTTTGTATTTCCACAGAGATTCTTTTCAGTTTTTTTTTTGGCTGTACTGTACAGTGAGTTTTAGGGAAGAGACTTATTTAGTTGACATGATAAATTTTACTAAGTTGATTTGCAATAGGCAAGTAGCCTAAGCTAATGAGTAGTATAAAATGAAATCAAATTTAAAGTTAGTTTTGTCTTTAAAATTTTATTGGCCACCCAACATCACGACTATCATTATAAGCATCATGACAGCAAATTACAAACTGAATTAGATGTACCATATAACAGACAATAACGTATAAGCAGGTGGGATATTTTGGTATAATAATGAGTGGTGAAATAAAAATTATCTGTTGAAGTAATAAATAATTTTCAGTATTATCATGAAAGTGTGTACAGCACTAGTAGTGTTAGAAAAACTGGCTAGTTATAAATTTTAAATGTTTGAACTATGAGATAGGTACATCACAACCTAATTGTGTTCAGGAACTTGCATAAACCACCTTTGAATTGCATGAGTGAAAGGATGGAAGGGTTTGAAAATTCAAATTTTAATATTATTAGATTAATGCTTGGATTCCCAGAGTCAGTCTTTTTTTTTTTCTGAGGACAAATTGATTTTAATATCAGAGTTATGATTATGAACTTGTGGAATGATTTATTTAATGGTATATACTGTGGTTTTAAATTATTTCAAACAGTTGGTTGATAGATGTGGAGATGTGATGGGGAATCCTTAGCTTCAAATTATTGTTTTTATTGGACAAATACAGAGTGAAATAGTCCTTTTTTTCCTCATCACCTCCTAATTTGCAATAATATGGCTGCCAAAGAAAGTGAAGTAATTAGTAGTATGATGCAATAGTTCACACATGTATCTCTTGAATTACTTTAACTGTAATTAAAAATATATACCTTTAATAATAACCTATTATTTACTATTTAGGCATAATTGAAATTAGAGAAAGTTGTTAAGAAATGAAATTAGTATTATTTCTTCTTTTAGATGCTGGCATGTATTGGCACAGAATAATTTAGTTATAGCATTATCACGTACATATTGCATTACACACAAATAATTTATGTTAATAATAACTTACTAATATAATGCTTACATTTTGTACAACCATCCTTTCTGAAAGCTTAAACTGTGATGTGTTGATTGGTTTGTGTCACAGAATTATATGAAATATTGTAAATAGGTGATATCAACTAGTTGATTATTTTTGTGACATTAATCAATTTATTCCTAATTTCATTTTAATCAATTATTTTACATGACGTAATTCAGTGTGATCAATTCTTATTGGTAATTGTTAAATCAACCAGCTTTAGTTAGCATTAATAGTAAAATTAATTAATGTTTCATCATTTATTCTTGATTGAAAGTACAGTAGTGTTTGTTATTTAGAAGTGTTTTGTTATTTCTCAAAATAAGAAGATGAAATTCCTCAAGAAAAGTTAAATTGTTAGGGAATGCAGGAAAGTAATATTTTGATCCTTGTATTCTGTTGTTAGTGGTAGGGTAAATAGGATTTTATGTTGTATCTACAGAAATATTGATTACAAGTACAAAGATTATTATTTCATTACATAGGCCATTGGTTAGGCCACATTTGGAGCACTGTGTTCAGTCTTGGACTAACTAACCTTAGGAAGAATATTGAATTGTTGTAAGTGGTTCAGAGAAGGGCTACTGGTATGGAAAGGTTATTATAGACAGACAGGTAAGATCTTTGAAATTGTTTTCTCTTAAAAATATAGTTAGAGGGGATCTGATTGAGATGACTAAGATTGTTAAGGGAATTGATAGTGTTGATGCATTATCTTTTTGTACTTACTGGTGAAAATGGTAGGACTATGAGATATGGGTATAAATTTTGAAAGGGTATGAGTCATCTTCAATTAAAACAACTTTATTTTTAATTTTATAACAGGGTGGTTGGCCTTTGGAATGGGTTGCCTTCAAATGTGATGGATACAGTTAATTTAAAGGAGTTTTAAGGGAAGGCTTGATAAATACTAGGATGACAAGGACTTTTTTGTTAGAAGACAAAGAATTCTGTAGTTATTATTAAATTATGTTATTTAAAGTATTTTTATGTTTATGCTTATTTGTTTATATTTGATACTATGTTTTATATATCAATATGGATAACTGTAAAGTTGATGCAAAATGTTTTAGTGAAATTTCATATATACAATTCTTTCTTCAGTATATTCGTGAAATATTAGTAACATCCCATTTTCTTTTTCCTCAGCTTATTATACATTTTTCTTTTTTAAGCTGCAACAATCGATTTATTGTATTGTGTATTTAAATGTGAAAATGATGAGGCAGTGTTTCTTAATACAGAGTTGCACAAAATGTCTATGAAGGATCATTTAACTTCGTTTGGAGGTGAGGCTGGCATAGATGAAGCTGATGCTCTAGGGTTGCCTTTTTTTTTGAGAAAAAAACCTGTACCATCTACTTACCTGTCCAGTCATCCTGACAGTGAGGAGTACAACATGAAACATCCAAAAAGAGGAAAATGCCTGATATTTAACAACAAAGATTTCGAACCGCATACCAACTTAAAAGAAAGAAAGGGCAATCATCGAGATGTTGAACAACTCTATTGTTGTTTTAGAGAATTAGACTTTGAAGTTGTCATACACTGTAATTTATCTGTTAAAAAAATTAAAATTGAATTGGAAAAAGTTAGTAAAGAAAATCATTCAGAGAGCGATTGTTTTATTTGCTGTGTCTTGACACATGGAGATCGTGGTGTTTTGTATGGCCGAGATGGTAGGTTTCCTACAGAAGTGATGTTTTCTCCATTTACTGGTGATATGTGTACAACCTTAGCAGGTAAACCCAAAATGTTTTTTATACAAGCTTGTCAAGGGGATAAGTTGGATAGAGGGGTCACTTTATTATTAGGGAAAGATGAAGCTGATGCTGCCACACAGTTTTTCAAGATACCCACCCATGCTGACTTTCTTATAAGCTATTCCACTGTGCCTGGGTTCTGTTCTTTCAGGAATACTAATAATGGATCATGGTTTATACAAGCATTGTGTAATGTGTTGAAAACTCAAGCCAAAGACAGTGATCTACAGAGTCTAATGACAGTAGTCTGTCGTAAAGTTGCATATGACTTTGAGTCCTGTAAGCCAGATGATCCAAAAATGAGCAGGATGAAACAAATGCCTTGCATAAGTTCGACGCTCACCAGGAAAATCTTTTTTCATCCAAAATTTTAGTAGATTTCTTGTATAAAATTGTAAAGTTCAGACTTGGATTATGATGAAATATATTAATGATTTTATATCATGTTTGTAGTGTGCAAACTGTATAGACATTATATTATGAAGGTTTTACTTAGTAGTGCATTGGTAAAACGTTTTTTTTCTTGAGAAGCTGAAATTTTATGGGGTTCATAAAATTCAGTTTTATGTAATTATATTAAAACCCTAATAACAGTAGTCCAGCTTGTGACAATTATAGTTTAACCCTTTGAGTGCATAATTAAATTTTGGGGGGTTCTCGGAAAGTGTCAATTATCTACTAAAAAAGGAAATTTAGTATTTCACCTCTTTTAGTACTTTTTTCAATATTGAAATCCACTAGTTGCACTTTTTCTCAGTGATGTATGCACATGCACAGTTCTAGGGCAGGAAAATCAAGGATGTGTGAGTATCCCAATTGTCGCACTGTGAGGAAAAGTTTTTGTGACACTGTAGGATAAATCTGCTTGTTGCACCAAAAGGCTATAAATGTCAAGTTGGATAAATTTGATTATAGCATCCAAAGGATTAAATTTGGATAAATAAATATACATTTTTTTCCACTTATGAGAGCTGTGCTCTTGTTTAATTTACTTACATTTAATGAGAGACTTTTATTAGTGTTTTATTTGTGAAAATGCACTGTTTTTCATTTAAAAAAATATAACTTTTTATTTCTGGTGATTTGGATTTATTTTATACTGCATATTGCATTTAACAAAATATTGCACACAATAGTAAATGGGAAAATAAAGTCTTACAAAAACTTAGATGTATGTCTTAGAGGTGATGTTTTTTATTTTAAAAGTGTCAATTTTGTAAAAGTTTACATTTCTTTAGCATTTAATATTAGGTCAGGTAAATGATATGTTAGTCAAATGCCACAAGCTACAGTTACTGTTGAAGTTAATGTGGTAGCTTGAATAAGAAATATCATTTTTTTTTGTGATAAATTTAGTTATGAGATTACAAGTATGATTTAAAGTGTGTGTTCAGTAAAATTTCTTTGGTTTTTTTATCAGTTCAGATCAAAGTTGTTTTTTTTTATATTTTCATTCTCTTTGTAAAACTTTTAAAAATTAATATAGTACAAAACTAGGTATATTTCACCATAATTCTACTATCACTAGCTTTTTTATTTTTTTCTGGGAAGCACTGCATGGGAAAAGTGTTCGAATTGTGCTCTTTAGTCATATCCAGCATTTCTACCAAGTTTAAAGCCTACCCGTTTTGTCATTTCGGACTTATCTGTATTTATTATTTCTTTAAATAGATAGGTAGATATCTAGACGGTCACGCCATTTCATCACTATAGTAAAATTTTCTTGTGATAAGTTTTCTAAACTTTTAATCCTAACTGTGTTTGTAGGTATTATGGTGAGAAATAGTTAAAGTGGTTTGTATTTCATTTACTTAAATGTGTGCAATAAATATATTGTTATAAATAAAATGTTTCTGATTTAATTTCATCAGTGTCAACTTTCATTACAGTATGTGCTAACTTGCCTCTTACTCAAAGTAGGTTGACACACAGCACACACTCTTCTATTATGTTCATATCTGAGAAAATTAACAAACAGGTAAGTGATTTCTTTTTGCTATGTATTAGGGGAATGTGTCTAGTATATATTGGCATCGAGATTTTTTACTTTGAAATGCATAGATGACTTTTATTTTAAAATTGAAAAAAAAGCAAGTCAACCATCCCCAGTCCACTCTACAAATCGAATACATAGTTATTAAATACCGTCAGATTTACACTGCTGTTAAAGAAGTAAAAATTAATACTTTAACATAGTGTATTAAAAATAGTATCTATATGTATCTGTTATCAAAAAGTCGAATTTAAAATATACACACCTATGCACATGGCCGAATTTTGGACTAAAGAATTGGGGAAAACAAAAAAAAAAAGTTTGTCGTAATTATTGTGAGTGTCTTATGTATACCATATCTCACAGGAAAAAATGATTGAAACATATGTTTAAGACTCACATACTAAATTGGACCAAATAAAAAATATTGCTCTGTTGTAAAATATCATCGTTAATTTATGCTATTCTTTCATATGTACAACACTTTTTATTTCAGAAGTCCGGTAAAAAAAAATCAATCACATTTACGTTTTTGTAATTATGGAAGCCATAGATGAAAGAGCTGTGACTTGTGTACATCAAAAGTAACGATGAAAAGTCGAAAATAGCAGGGTAATTTACTCCCTACTTCGCTACAATGAATTAACGTTAGAGTTCTTCAAGACAATAGAAAGCAAACTAACTAGCTTGTGAATACATGTTTTTCTTTATTAATTTGTTATCCCGTAATTAGACGGAGAAAAAAGTTTGTTTTACTGGATTTCGCATAAAGCTACACGAATGATATCAGTGCTAGCCGTCATTAATTTTAAAGTGAAATACTAAAGAGAAGGCAGCTAGTCAACACCACTTGCCGCACTCTTCGTCTCCGAATAGTGGGACTCGAACTCTGATAGGCATTCACGGCCTCAAAATGCAGGGTGAAATATCATTTAGGCGGTAATAGGATGCAAGCCACGGAACTGCAGTTCCACAGACCAGCAAAATAATCACTGAGCCACGCCTGGCCCGAGAAAGAAAAAGATAACAGTACAGAAACTTACGGACAGATGGCAGAGTAGAACATTCCGAGTTTGGTGTTATGACTGTTATTTCGTAAGTTACACAGGAGTTCCTTTGCAAAGATGAAGCATTAGACTGACATAAATTTGCACAAATGTTAGGCATTATCTGGGTTCAAGAAGTTACTTTAACCCTCTGAAGTTCTGAAACAGTAGTTGATTTGTCCGTTTATTTTAGTTGATATATTTTACGTCGTCGAAGTATAATTGTAATACGTCTGAAAATCCACAATTATTCGCCATATTAAAGCAATATGTCTGTAAACAGTCTTAATCATCCCGAATTTATCTACATGTTTAGGTTCAAATCTTTTCACCGAACGAGCTGGACTTTTAGAGCACTAAAATAATCCATGAATTCTGGAGAGTAACAGCAGTGTAAAGTATCATATGTTTATCACGATAACCATAGTGGATATTATACATGTATGCATATACTAGGGATAATGATTTGTATTAATTACATCCAGCTGCAGACCTTGGATTTTATGAGTGATGTATTTGTGCGCGAATTCCCGTAGCACTTGGGTAGTTCTGCTGTTCTGGGTCTATTATGATGTAAATAAATGTCCATCTCAGTAAACATGTCTGGTAATTAACGATCCTTGGTAAGTCTTTCAGAATATAAACAATCTTAACGGTTTTACTGTGTGAATACATGCATACATTCATGTACGTAGTCATGACTTTGTTAAACCTTATAAATCTCTTGGGTGAACATTTTGCCCTGTTAATTTCTCAAATTTTTGTCTCCTTTACTTTCTAATGCTGTTTTTCTGTTTAATTCTGTGCCTACTTGTTTCTCTGTATACCAATTTATTTACCTGCAATCCAGTGTCTTTTCTTAATGTTATAAAATAAGGAAAACGTACAATTTTCAAAGATTTTTATATTAATGCTGCTGCCCCCCAGTAGCACAGCGGTATGTCTGCGGACTTACAACGCTAGAAACCGGGTTTCGATACCCGTGGTGGGCAGAGCACAGATAGCCCTTGTGTAGCTTTGTGCATAATTAAAAAACAAACAATTAATGCTGCTTTTACAACTCGGCTCCACGTAGAGTCAACACATACACATTTCTAGAACTGGATGTATAACTCGGGTCCACCTAGAGCGCCCCCCAGTGGCACAGCGGTATGTCTGCGGACTTACAATGCTAGAAACCGGGTTTCGATATCCGTGGTGGGCAGAGCACAGATAGCCATTGTGTAGCTTTGTGCATAATTAAAAACAAACAAACAAACCACCTAGAGCCAAGACGTACACATTTCTAGAACTGGAAGTACAACTCAGGTCCACGTACAGTCAACACATACACATTTCTAGAAATAACCTCTTAACCTCACTCTGTACACTTAGTTAGATGCTGATTGTAAGCAAAATAACTTTTTTTTAAATCAATTATTGGTAGAAAAATTAAAGTTGTACAAGGAATGTGGTTATTGAATCGTCTTCTAACAGTCTTCTTACGCACGCATATAAGAAATACCCCTACATCCAAAAATGTTGGCGTTGTATAATTCTTAATTATTAGCACTTGTAGGATACAGTTAGTTTTGAAAAAGTCGACGTTACTAACACCATAAACTAAACTATACTGGTATTTTGAGTTTCATTATTGTTCTTACAGTATTTAGGGAATAATTTTTATAAGATGAAATTAGTTACAATTGTCTTTCAGGTAACTTACTACCTAGATTAACTAAATTATTACATAGATCAACTAACTTATTATCTTTACTGAGTAATTTATTATCTCAATTGAGTAAGTTGTAACCATGACCACGTTACTTATTCCCTGGATCGGGTAACTTATTCTCTTGATCGAGTAACTTACAATTTTGGACAAGTTAATTAGTACCTTGACTCAGCAGCAAATAAATGACCAATCCCGAGATAAAAAAAAGACGAAAACTGTTCACTGAGATTACATTACTTAATAATATATGGATGTAGTTCATTGAGATTCTGTATTCATAGCATCCTTTAGATCGTTTTTCATTATTTTAATATATGATAACGAAAAACCACCAAAGGTACCTCTGCTATACTGTACTGTAATATCATTTCTGTAACTGGTTAGTTTCCAGGAGCACCAAAGATACCTCTGCTATTCTGTAGTGCAGTGTCATTTCTATAATTTGTTATTTTTCAGGAGTACCATAGGTACCTCCGCTATTCTGTAGTGTAGTGCCATTTTTGTAATTTGTTAGTTTCCACGAGCACTAAAGGTACCTCCGCTATTCTGTAGTGTAGTGCCATTTTTTGTAACTGATTAGTTTCTAGGAGTATCAAAGATATCCTTCGCTATTCTGTAGTGTAGTGCCATTTTTGTAACTGGTTAGTTTCCAGGAGTATCAAAGATATCCTTTGCTATTCTATAGTGTAGTGCCATTTTTGTAACTGGTTAGTTTCCAGGAGTATCAAAGATATCCTTCGCTATTGTGTAGTGTAGTGCCGTTTCTGTAATTGGTTAGTTTCCAGGAGTATCAAAGATATCCTTCGCTATTCTGTAGTGTAGTGCCATTTTTGTAACTGGTTAGTTTCCAGGAGTATCAAAGATATTCTTCGTTATTCTGTAGTGTAGTGCTGTTTCTGTAATTGGTCAGTTTCCTGGAGCACCAGAAGTACCTCCACTATTCTGTAGTATATTGTCGTTTCTGAAATGGGTCTCGTTCTACGTATGCATTTCATTGTATTTGTAACATAACCTTTGATTACCATTCAAAATAGTTTGAGATGCAATATTGAAATACTTATAAATGGAATTTTTTATATGAAATTATTGCATTCGTACTTGATTTCAAGCGAGAAGGTATTATTATTTTCTGATAAATGTTATACGTCTTACCAGAATATAGTTATAAACGTGAGTCTTCGCCTTCTAAGTGTTGTTTCTCAGTTTTATGCACACGTCTCTAGGTCCAGTGTTTTACGTACGACAGTTCGTTCATCAGCAGTCTAGATAAGTAATCATTTTCCAGTTCTTTCTCACACTATAAAAATATATTCCCACGACTATGTTTTGAGAATCTGTTGACCTGCTATACCATTTATTATAATTATTTTTTATGTCTAAATGCACAGATTGATTGGTTGCGATTTTGTTTTTGTGGGAAAGAATTATGACTACTTTTACATGGGCACATCAAATAATTCGACGTTCAAGATTTTTATTATGATTTTTGAATATTTCTTGAGAATTTACAAACTTCGAAGTTTCATGCTGCTAATCTGTTTATTAATGAATTATTCATTATTGTCATACATACTTGTGTATATGAAGAATTAGAAGAAATAAAAATCATACATGTTTAATAATCATGTTGTAAAGATAGTTCTATCCTTGAGACAAATATGTACAGTAATTACGACAAATCTGTCTTCTTTCTTTAAAATAATAATAATAAAGTGAAAGCTTTTATTTACACTCTTTCTACTCAGGGTATCTTCCTTAAGCTTGTTTTAGTGCAAAGCTCTGTTTACTATGGGAAATCGAACCCTGGATTTTAACATTGTAAGTCCGTAAACATACCGCTGACCCTCGAAAGGAGTGGTAAAATAAGCACTAACCTAGTGAGGGTAAACAAACTTAATAAATCTTTCTTACACGCAGCAGTCCCATAATAACGATCATCAATAGATTCAGCGTATGCATTGCCATTTTGAAATTCTTTAATATGGACTGAAACATATTATATTTTGATGCAAGTAATGGTACTAATTAGCTTTACTTAGCTCCTCATTGGCTCAGCGGTGTCTGAAGGTTTATAACACTAAAATCTGGTTTCGATATCTTTGGTGGGGACAGCACAGATAACCCATTCTGTAGCTTTGTGCTTAAGATCAAACAAACAATCAAAAGCTTTACTCAGTTTATGAATACTTTTAAAGCAATCTCCTAATTTTTTGTCGTATGATTTTCAAAAATACAGATGAAAGTTTGTTCATGATGTGCTTGAACTCTATGTACTTTTAAAATATATGAAAGTATTGAGCGTATAGAGGCGTAAAAAAGAATAAAATGAGGTCCTTTACTTGTTACGATTTAATAGCACGCAAAAAAAAAACCACACACACCTTTAATTCAAATTTTTGTAGCACCTTTCAAATACTTTTTAATTAGTTTTTCATCAATTCAAAAACACACAATCAACTATTATTGAATAACACTTAAGAAATTTCGGGTATGGTAATTTGAGTTGTTAAAAAGTGTCTTACTTGGAAAAATTAGCGGTTAACCCCTTAGTTCAGTTTGTAGAGAACTTGTTAATTCAAATCCAGTTTGACTTCCAGTGGCTCTGCAAAAAGTCTACAGGTTTACGACGCTAAAATTTGGGTTTCGATACCATTGGTAGCAAAAACAGATAACCCATTCTGTAGCTTTGTGCTTAACACCAACTAAAACCGAAGCAAATTAAAATCCTGTTCGAAGAAAAAATTTGCTTCCTGCCTTGATGATATAATTTATTTTACATAACAAAAGTCTGATGCGTTGTTAGAGTATTACTATCGACATGCAGTCTAGGAAACACATTACAACTCTTTAAGACGCGGTCCTCTTTACAAACTAATACTCGATTTTAACACTGCATCAGAGGCATGGTGACGAAAGTCAAGTGTTTAGCCTTATAGTAAGATAGAACAAAACATGAACAATATGATAAATTCTGAATCATCATTTTTTGCTTTTCAGTTCCAATAAGTTGTTGCTGGTCGTGTATATTAGGAAGAGTCTTCTTTAATTTTAAGTCTCGAAGACGTTTAATTTAAGGAATTTAAATGCAAACGCATCCACAACGAATTTGTTGTCTTTATGTGAAATATAACAACGATTTTTGACGTACGATTGTAAATATATTGAGATTCGATTATGAATACAGTGTCTGCTTCTGGTGACCCATGTTATGTAAAAACGCATGATTATTATTTTGTATATAACTTTTAATGACAATTTTTTTTGTTTTTGTTTTAAGGACAAAGTAATGTTGTCCTGCATTATAAAAGACAGTCGTTTACATCTCGGCTTTATGTGTTTCAAGTTTGTTCGATAGGCGTTTTGCAGTGTTAGTAGTTATTTGATGACTTAAACATTAAATTAGGCTAAAAGATTTTTTTCTTTAAAAAAACAACAACAAACATTTTCATTATTCTGAGAAAAATTAGCTGTTTTAATTCTAGTGACAAGTAGAACTACAAATAGGATTTTAATTTGGGAGACGAATTAATTTGTATAGAATTTGTTACTTTTAAACGAATTTATTATTCTAGCGCAAAGCTACGCAATGAGATAACTCATTGTATAACTTTCGGTGCTACCATCGCAGGGTTCGAAACTCGAATTTTAGTGATATAAGCCTAACATTCAAAGAGAATTCACTACATGTAAAGTGTGGTATTTTCTGGTACGTACCTATGTTTACGTAAATTGCCACAAGTAACCAAAGTAAGAGTCGGTTATGAATTACATTAAGTACAATTTATATGTCGTATAATAGTATTATATACTAGGCGATAAATAATTTTGACATAGAATAGTATGAACGTTAACAAGAAATGTCAAGAGAAACTATTTTTTTTGTGTATATTGTTTTTTCAGTGATGGCAAAGTTCGTTTTGGGATGAACATTCACATCTAAATATCTACATATTTTCATAGGTGAAAGTTTCTTGTGAGTAAAAGATTTAAGTATTGAACTTCATCTTAATAGGTCCGGCAGGGCCAGGTGGTTAAGGCACTGGACTCGCAATCTGAGGGTCGCGGGTTCGAATCCCCGTTACACCAATCATGCTCGCCCTTTCAGCCGTGGGGGCGTTATAATGTGACGGTCAATCACACTATTCGTTGGTAAAAGAGTAGCCCAAGAGTTGGCGGTGGGTGGTGATGACTAGCTGCCTTCCCTCTAGTCTTACACTGCTAAATTAGGGACGGCTAGCGCAGATAGCCCTCGTGCAGCTTTGCGCGAAATTCATAAAACAAACAAACAAACAATCATCTTAATATCACAAATTGTCTCCATCATCGTTGTTTGAAGCAGTTATTCTTGTGAGATATTAAATTATTCAACGTTCTTCGAGCTTTAAAATCATAGAGGTCACAACAGACCTTTACCATCTGTTTAGGCTTAGAACCGAGGTGCTTGTGCGTACAGCTGATGACAGATTATTGGTGGGTGGAATTTTAATGTGGGCGAGTGGTCGGTGGCCTTCGCTGCGTTGTCAAAATAAAATAAAGAATTACGGAAGCAAATGAGAGTTCGTAAGATAAATACCAAAAGGAGTGTGTGTTCTAATTTTCGCTATATCATATACATGACAGATTCTGTGGTTATTATTAATGTTTGGTTCAACCCGAAAGTTTAAGAAGCGAAACGCTTAATTATGGTTTGAAAAAAATATATTATTAAGATATCAAAATAAAATGTTAATATTGATGACTTTTTTCATATAACGTGTAATATACGTAAGGAAAAATACACATATAAAAATGAAAACGAGCATATTGTAACTAAACTTTTTCCGAAACAATGATTTACTCAGTACTAAAGAGAAAATTGTAATAAAGGTATTTATAGACTTAATATTTAGATATATTTTGCATCTATGTATTTTTATTCTAATAACGAAGATAAATTTTGTAATCATGATTTTTCAAAGCCGAACTAAATGCTTTCATCGAAAAATTGAGAAATTATATAAGTATTTTTTGTCCATTAAAAAAGCACTTAAGGCATTAAGGTAATTTCTTATGACTCAGAAGTGGTTTGGAAATTTAGCTTTTTCATTATTATATAAAACAAGAATGTTAGAAAATAAGGATAAAAAAAATTATCGTCTTCTATACTGTTTCAAATGTTGTCCGGAATATACCCTGCTCCTGAGTTTTGGTATTGGGTTTCATATATTTCGCTACAACTAGGTGGTTGACTAGTGACATATGTTCTACTGTTTATGTTTAACTAACCACAGCGTCAGTAGCAAATGCAAGGGAGGGTCCAAGGGGTCCAGACCCCTTTATTTCCAATACAAAAAAAAAAAAAAATTGAAGAAAATACTAAAATATTAAATTGAAATAAAGAAAAAAATTGAGGTGCAATTATTAGAAGTATTATACTTGTTTCATGGGATTAGTTATAGTTGTATTACTGTCTGTAACGTGTCAATGTTGAAGATAGCCGTAATGAATCCTTTCTTCCAAAATATTATGTTCGATTTATAACCTACTACAGGTCGCTGAAAGAGTTCTTTTCATCGGTATGACACTCAAACATTCCATAAGTGTCTCTAGCTTCTCAGCGAAGAGCGCTTTATATAACTTGATTCAGCAGGTCACTTCAAAATCCTAATTCTATCAATCAGTTCCGGAAATGAAGGGAAAGATGTTCTCAAAGGTAACATAAAGTCCTGGTCATTCTGATTTCTTATTGCTAATTTGCCATCGGAAGTGATCAGCACAAATCAATGGAAAGTGTCAGGAAATTGAATTTAGATTTCAGCTTTCAAAAATTCCTCAACTTCTGAGAAGGAGCTAGCCCCCTCTCAGACTCTTCAATACCCATTCATTTAGATCCATCCTTGAGCGTGCTTAAACACTAGAATAAGCACTTACATTCATTTTACTGTAATTTGATTTTACCTTGAAATCAAATTGATAACAGTATACATTCATAATAAAAACACTGGATGTCTTCAAAATTTCAAATTTCAAAATGTCTTCCAATTCTTGTTATTGAATTTCATTGATAATTTTTCAAAGTACAATTAAATAAATGCCTAGAATAATTTAACTGTAAAAACGTGCATAGCACCAAGCATTTTCTCCCAAGCCATAGTATGCATTAGTTTTAACAATGGACTGACTAAATTATATCTTGAACAAATACCGATGAGGTAGAAGTCTGGGTTTAATTTTGTCAGAATACATTTCAGCTTCAGAAATACTAATCTAACAAAAAAAATTTCACACAAAAAAAGTATTTTGTTATACGAGTGGAGAAAACGAAAGTCTTTTGAAGTGAGGAGAAGGGTGATCAACACTTGTACATCAGCAAAAGTCTCGAGCCACGAGGCGTACGCGTCAGTTTCTAGTCTGCTATCACTACTGACACATCTGTGACCCATCAGGAAGCCTACCTACTTTATGGTGGTGTTTCGAAATGTGCTGAATATTTTTACTTCTTTTATCACTCTGTTGTGTGTGTGTCGAAGTGTAATATATTCACAGCATTAATTCTGAACTTTTAAACGTTTATTTGAATATGAATGATTAGTTTCATTTATAGCCCCCTCCCTTTCCAGTCACGCTCGAGCTATTTGTTACTTAATTTGAGAGGATATCATTCGTAAGGTTTCTCTTCGTCAAACTCAGTTTCATGTAAGTAACGTGCGTAGGCAGAGTGCTGAATAATTTTTTTCTTTTCTTTTTTTCTGTCGTTGCGCTGGCGTGTTTCTGTCCACGTTGATTATCACACTGTCACCAGTTAGGACTCGCTGATTTAAGGATAGTTTCTGGTTGAGCCTAATCTAAGGCGCACCAACAGAAACAGTGAAGTGACTACACAGTCGCAGCAATGGCCTAAACCACATTCCATGCGGGTGCCCAAATTGGAAAGTTCATTAAAGTGAACGGCGCCTTCTTTAGTTTCTGTAGCCAACAAAAACTGTTGGCAATCCTGTGAATCTCGGCTTTGAAGAAGCTTAACGTCATTACTAACGAATGAACTGCATCAGATGAGAAGAGATTGTGTTTGTGCTATGGCTCGACCGAAGTGTAGAAATCAGTGTCGTAACAATGTCAACCTTCGGTTATTATCAGGCAAGACCCTTATACACAGAGATGTGACAATACTGTGCATCGTAACGTTTGTTGTCATATCAACAGGTGTTTTTAGGCCAGTGAAAGCTGCTCTTCCTTCAGGTTTGTCATTTTTATTTATTTAATTGTTCTTTGTATTTCAAAGATAAAATCAGTTTGCATTATCACATTGATCGTATTTATATAAAGCAACGATTAATTAGTGACGTAAATACACAAACTTGTGCAAATATAATTACGAAGGAAACAGTTATACGCTGTTAACTTCTTTCCACAACAGGATCTCTGTGTGTAACTGAACGTAATGAACACTAGTTGGGACAGCGAGATAAACTGTAATAATTATATTGGATAGGTTGTTTAGGCAGAGTATTCATACTAAGTCTAAGTTTCAAATGGACAACAACTGCCTGTTGTAGAAACCTACAAATGTAGAGGACGACGTTTCGAAAGTCTTCCGCCTTTCGTCTTCAGTGTAATGATTCTAGTTAATTATTTTAATATGAATCCCGGAAAAAAAGGAAAACATTTCATGTTGTTAGATAAACTAATGGTTTAATTACTGTTTCTTGAAACATTCGATATTTAGTGAAACTGTATAATCAAAGAAATGAGTAAAAACAAGACAGTTGTACGTTTCACAAATACATAATTTATTACGACCATGGTTTTGCCAGTAAAGGCACGATGCATTTACTGGTGAAGCTTATCCATGGTCGTAGCGTTCAAGATACGCCCTGGTGTGAGTATTGAAAGACAGGGTGAATTAGACGGGTGAACAAATACGAGGATGCTAACCTATGTCAGCCGTGCTTATTACCCATGTACGGGTCCCCCACTGGCTCACCAGTAAAACCGAAGGTTTATAGCGCTATAAACCGGGTTTCGATACCCGTGACGGGCACAACACAAATATTTCGTTGGTGTTGCTTTGCGTTTAACAACAAACAAACACATGCATGGTCTGCAATGTAACCACCCCTCCTTCAAGGAAAGTGCTAGGCCATATTTTAAATAACTGAGTAAATTTAACATTACTTGGCTCATCGGTATGCTGTTGACCAAAGTTTAACATAGCTTAAGGTGACAGGTTGAATAATAAAACACTGAAATATAAGGTCCAAAACACTTTTACAAACATTTTACGACTGGCAGAAGCTCATGTAAGTCTATATCCGAAAAGAAGATAAGCCTGATACTCATAGGAGAAGCAAGTCAAAATTGTCTTGGAAGCTGTTTAGCTGCAAGGTTTTGATAGAAAACTGTATTCCCGCATCAGACTCTAAAACAAGTATCAAGAGCGTGTTCTGTTTTAGTTAGAAAGAAATAAGAGAGAATAACGACCAAGAACACTTACAATTGGTTTGTTTGAAATTACGCAAAGCCATCCATAATTTAGCAGTGAAAGACTAGAAGGAAGGTAGCTAATAATTACCAACTCTTGGACTACTCTTTTACCAACAAATAGTGGGATTGACTGTAACTTTATAACGGCTGAAAGGGCGAGCATGTTTGGTGGGACGGGGATTTTACTTACGAATAAAAAATTCGATATTTTTTCTGAGAGGCGTTTTTGAATAAACTGAGTAAAATGCAACAACAAGATATTATTTACGAATAATTATTGATATATGTCTTGTTTGGAACGATTGCTCAAATATTTTATTAGCAAAATTTCAATAAATAAATGCATAGAAGTTGGCGAAAACACTGGATGTAAAAAAAAAAAAATTCCCGACTATGCAACTCCCAAATCCTCCACCCCCCGTTACGCCTGGAGTAATATCTATAAACTATATAAAGCCAGACAAGCAAGTGGCAAAAAATACGGGTTACAGGGAACCATTTGCTGTCCAAATTAATTTTGTAACCAAGATTTTATCAGAATATAACGTACAGAACTAAATCGCTTGACATTAGAGCCGGAAGAACTAGTGAGGGAACAATTATGAGAAATTAAGACTTCAGGTTAAATTTTCTAAACGTTGAATTTTCAAAGTTAGCCATGTTTATTTGTTCGTCAGTACCACAGGAGTGTGAAAGGGCGTTTTTCTCCAATTCCAGTCCTGGTGGTTAGGGCGCTCAACTTTCAATCTGCTTGTCGTGGTTTAGAATCCCGTCACCGAACATACTCAACTTTTCAACTTTGGGAAGTGTTAATGTGACGATTAATCCTACTCTTCGTTGGTAAAAGAGTAGTCCAAGACTTTGCGGTAGGCAGTGTTGACTAGCTGCCTTCCCTCTAGTCTATCATTTCACTTCTAAATTAAGGACGGCTAACGCAGGTAGTCCTGGAGGAGCTTTACACGAAATTCAACAAGCACAAAAAACTCCAATTCAAATGCGTATGTACACGCCCTTAAAACTTCTATTTGAAAATAAAATGTCAAGATCTGTTTTACTGTTGCGTCATAAAAGCACTTCATATTTTCAGTTTACGTTCATATTCTCAGTTCTCGTTCCTGTATTTAGAGACACCACTGAATTCGAAGGGTTGGGAGGGCTGAACCATGGTGGGCGAAACGAGCGTGGTGCTGGTGTTGTGGTAAAGAAGTGTTTAAAACAGAGCTATACAATGATGAAACTAATAACGTCCAAGTCAGTGTTGAAGTCAACTCTGTGTGTATGTGTGTTTATGTATGTATTACATGAGGTTGTTCAACCCAAAGCTAAAACAGAAGCTTTTCGGGTATGCATACACATACACACATTATATTAAAGTAAACTTTGTTAAATTAACTTTAAGTGTTTGTAATAGCCTCTTTTTTATATCAAAATAACAAAATGACGTGTTTAGTCAGCTGAAGCTTATTTTTCTTGTTAGGAGATGTATATGTTATATTGTGTAATTAACACCGACCATTAGGCTTGGTGCAATGGTGCTATCTATAATTACTTGTGATGCTATATTAATGTGTCTCGGACATTAATGGACAGATTTTGATTAAATATTTTCAATAAAAACAATTTATGGTTTAAAATATAACGTGTGGAAATCAGAAATGCCTTCATATTTTCCTAGTTGACGTATTTACATCATCAAGGGCCCACGCTGGTTCTGCGATAAGCTCGATAGCTTATAACTTTAAAATTGGAGGTTCCATCTCCGCGATGGCTGCAGCATGAGTAGTCTGTTTTGCAGCTTTATACTTAAGCATAAACAAACAAACAACGTTAGCTCGGGCATAAATGATTAAATTTAGGTCAAAAGCCAAGATCAATGCAAATAATGTCGCTTTTTCGACAACTAAGAGATCCGTAGTGATAGATTGATTAATGCGTATGTTGTAACATACTGACTCATGGAAAAGAGAAAGGACCTTTGTTACAATCTGATGATAGGTATTTAGTAGTCACTAAATGCTTTGTTTTCACCAACTACTTATGTTTTTAAGGCATATACTGCGTCAAAAATGTGCTTCAAATTGTTAAAACTTTTGATTCGGACGATATTCCTTCTCTTTCAAGTAACAACCAATCAAACACGTGTGTTATGCTCCTTGTAACATTCACAATATGGGATTTTTACTGGGCAGTTTGGAAAAAAAATCAGGAACATTATTATTTTAGTTTTTATTATTGTTATTAAGTGCAAGACTACAAAATGTTGTGTACCCACCACGGATATCAAAGTATTAGAAGTCTTCAGACTTACCACGGAGCCACTGAGGAGGAATCTGAGAAGATGAGCTAGCATTTTGGATACACACATCACTGTTGAGCACATATTATTAGTTCTTAGGAAGATAATATCTTCATACCAGTAAGCACAATTCAGTTACAGTCGTCGTGCTCATGGTTCTAATTATGCGTCATGTTAACTCTTAGAGTCTGTTTTTCCTAAACTTCACAAAATTAAAGTCATTCAAAAACAAATACTCGTATCAAGTAGATGTAAATTGCAAGGATGTCGTTACTCCACGCGCGTCTTGTGGGGATTGGAATGATGCTAACACGTGTCATGTCCACATCAATTAGGTCGTTGACATCCCCCCCCCTTCCGCCTATATTTTGTAACATTTTAAAAACTATTATTGAACACGAAAGTTGATTGGCCAGATTATTTTGTCATTCTATGGAGAAAACCTACTTTCATGAATGGTAGTTAAGCAGTAATTAAGTGTATTTTAACCGGTAGTTTCCCATAATAAATGTAAAAAAAAAAAAGCCCTGGTTGTTATGAGGTGAAATGGGGTTGCACGTGATGTTCTGAGAAGGAAGACTATTATGTTGCAATGAAATATATTTACGAATATTCACACTCACTGTAAACGATTTTAGAAAACACTTTTGTAGTTCATTAGTTCAGAAAATTCATCTTAGCTAAGAAACAGTTAAAAACGAACATTGTCATGTATAGAAACAAATTGTTATCGTTATCGTTTTTTTCCCTTCCAAACCACTTATATTTTTAGCCTCCCAGTGGCACAGCGGTATGTCTGCGGACTTACAACGCTAGAATCCGGGTTTTGATACCCGTGGTGGGCAGAGCACAGATAGCCCACTGTGTAGCTTTGTGCTTAATCACAAACGAAAAAAAAACTTATATTTTAGACAGTAAAAGGTATGACATGGATATATGCTCTTCGTGCACAAGTTGTTCTGCAAATGTTTTACGCATTTCCACTTAAACTATTGATATTTATTGACCTTGATAAAATAATAAACAGTAAATAACAATTCTTACGAAATGCACTTTTAATTATTTCCATTTTTCTCTTCAATGTTTAATGATAAAGGTAGAAAACACTGATATGAAGCAAAGTATGTATATTTAATTCAACTAAAAACATATACCAAACTGCTTGACTTTCTGTTCAAAGTTTACAGACTTACAACGCAAAATCCGGGGTTCAATTCTCCGCGGCGGACACGGCAGATAGATACTTTATAAATTAGAATTAAAATAAGGCCCTTCTGAGCTGTACATAGAGTAGAGTTTCCTTGCGTGCGTAGTTATAGGGTATTAATACGCTTCGTGCCTAAAAATATAGATCACTTGTCAGTGACCTCCCAGAAAGTATTAAACTCACAAGCATATGTACACACACACACACTCATATATACATATACAACTTCAAGAATTAAAAGCCATTCAGGGACAAATTCTCGTACTAAGTACATGTAAATCACAAGGATGTCGTTAATCCACGCACGTTTTGCGTGCTTTGAATGGTCGTTCACACGTGCCATATGGGCATATTAATTGGGTCTGATTCAGACGAGGCAAATTGTTTTCGTTTACACTTTCGTCCGATTTCTTTTTTATTACATTCGATATTTTATTTTAATAAAAAGATGTTTGATCAGACTAGGGAGAAAATCTACATTATTAATAAGTAATTGTTTAACAGTAATTAATTGCATTTATAATAAGTAAGATGACTAGGGAGCATTTTAAACATAAAGCTCCAGGATTAAACTAAAACCAAAACTAATAATAACCCCATGGGACTTTTATTCATGGATTTATAATTGTTATAGTAGTTCAAAACGGATACCAGTTAAAGCTAAGGTAATAAAAATTAAGTTAGTGACTTTTTCAGCTAACCATAGCTAAAACCGCATGTGTTTGTTTTTTGAATTTCGCGCAAAGCTACACGAGGGCTATCTGCGCTAGCCGTCCCTAAATTAGCAGTGTAAGACTAGAGGGAAGGCAGCTAGTCATCACCACCCACCGCCAACTCTTGGGCTACTCTTTTACCAACGAATAGTGGGTTTCAAAGACACATTATAACGCTCCCACGGCTGAAAGGGCGAGCATGTTTGGCGGGACGGGGATTCGAATCCGCGACTCTCAGATTGTGAGTCGAGCGCCCTAAACACCTGACCATGCCGGGCCCCACCGCATGTTAAATATCAACTAACGACTGGGGCAAATTTCAATGACCTATTTGTTCAACAAAATAATGTGAAACCCATGATATAAATAACTCACTTCTTCAAGTTGTGATTACTTTTAAGAATGACTTAATATTCAAATTTTTCAGTTTCTATTGCTATCTAATTTGATAACTGTGTTGTTCTGGTGTCTGTTACATAAATTCACTAATTTGTTTGTTTGTTGAATTTCGCACTTAAGCTACTCTTCACCAATGAATGGTGGGATTGACCTTTCCATTCTAACCATCATCTCCGCGGTTGAAAGGGCGAACATGTTCGGCGACGGGTTTCGATCCTACGACCCGCAGATTTTGAGTCGAGCACCCTAATCACCAGGCCTTTCAATGTTTTGACTACAATGTTTACGTATACGAAACTTCTTTCTTATTGGGTTGGCTTTCTTAATATATCTGTATTTCTAATTGGTGCTTTGCTCTTCAAGACCAGCAGATACTGACCTGTCATCAGTATAATTTGCAGTTCTAGTCTTAGATTCTATTCAGTTGTTTCTAGAAGGACTTTCTCCTTAAAAATTTAAGACAAACGACAAGTTTATATATATATATATAATGTTATTGTTGGTATTGTTGTAAAATAATATTTCAGTTGGATAGACAGATGACCCACATACTTATTGAAAAAATAAAACCTTTTTTAAGGAGACAAAAAGTTTCTATTCTAACAACTACCTTGTTATGCATTCCACAGCTCTTTGTTGATTTTGATTCAAACGTAATTTTTTTTCCAAAATAATCACTAAATGTATTTGATAACTTAAACAACAGTTTGATTCACTAATCCTATATAATGCTTAAAAGGAATGGATGCAAGGCTAAGGAAAGTATTGTTCATTTGAAGCATCATGGGAAACGTATTGAGCTTTCTCCCTTGCATCTCCATGGACCCTTTTGGGTCAATGACCGCGCTTGGGCAAATGTCAAATGCTTGAAGATGAGTAGGGATGTTTGAATGATTTAATTACATCAGCAGGCTTACGCGCGTGGCTTTCTTAGCCCTATTTTCGAGCATACATCATCTTACTTTCTAGTTATAGACAAACATTCTCTTTCATTTCACGAACATTCTTTTCAGTTTTAGTAAAGTTCTCTCCATGATCATAATCATTCTCTTTTGTAAAATATTATTTTCAAAATTTATTGTAACATATACATTGTCGTAGGCGAAGTTATTTTCTGCTGTTCCAGAACAATTGTGATATGCACGTATACCGGATATTTTCTTCCTGCTAAATTTATATAGGAATTTAAAATTTCTCGTTTATATAATTTGTGTACTGTTTTAGCATAAGCACGTGGTCCAGAAAATCGTTGAGATTGTCTTGTTCTAGTTGCTTTATTTCTTTGTTCTCGATGATAGACAATGCCTATTCTGCCCGAGAGGATATTGCAGTAAAACATAGGATCCGGGTTGTAATATCCTTTGCTGGCCGAGTTGACGTTGTCTAAATATAACAGCTGACCAATGCTGTGGAAGAACAATTGTTGCGAGATGATGCTGTCGACTGGACAAAGAAACCCGTTGAATTCAAGCATGTGTGTGTATTAGTTACGTTGTACTAGAAGGTCATTGTGTTTATTTCCAGGGAAGTCGATCTCGAGCATGGACCTAAACACACTTAAGTAGAAACGACTGTCTTTTTGTGTGCGTAAGTACGTACACCCCGTGTATTATTTTAGTTTGTTTGATAATAAAGATTGTATTCATTTCTACCAAATTCGTCTAATCTAGTTATTCACACACACACACACTAGGAAAGCTTATCTTATAATTTTCAGAATTAGTTTCCTTATTTTTGCGAATCTGCCGTTATTAGCGGTTCCACTTATATAATATTTAATGGGTTTTTTCTTGAAAATACCACAAAATCAGCCTTTTTTACTGTATTTGTTAATGCACTGTGTGGGTCTTAAACAATATATTTATTTAGTGCTGGGCCCAGAATGGCCAGGTGGTTAGGGCGCTTGACTCGCAATCTGAGAGTCGCGGGTTTGAATCCCCATCCCACCAAACATGCTAGCTCTTTCAGCCGTGGGGGCGTTATAAGTGACAGTCAATCCCAATATTTGTTGGTAATAGAGCCGTTCAATGAGCCGCTATGCCGTAGCTAAAAATCTTAAAAGATGGCTTAGCTCAAAATGAGGCAAACTTTTTTCATTTCGTCCCATAGCGGGTATAATGGCCAATAAAAGTTTCTTTCTGGTGTTCTTCACCTGTCCCTTAAAAAAAAACACACATGAAGCAACCTTTCTGCATTGTTCGAGTGCATATTTTCTGCTTTTTTTTTCAACGGAAACGGTCGCACTAATGACATAAATTTCGCTGTGCTGGAGGTTTCAACAGTACAATCAAAACAGGGTTTTCAAGATAATGATGAATGCCATCATTATTTATTATTTATTTAAATAATTCATGATTTATGTTTGGTTGTTTTGATTATATCTGCGCAAAGCTACACGAAGGTTATCTGCGCTAGCCGTCTATATTTTTGAACTGACAGACTAGAGGGAAGGCATCTAGTCAACATTACCTGCCGCCTACTCTTGGACTACTCTGATTGAATGGTGGGATTTGGTTATCACACTTATGAATGCACCAAAAAGTTCAGAGCACGTTCTGCATCAACAGGATGCGAAACGCGGACCCTTGGATTGACATTTTGGTATTCTGACCACTAAACCACACTCGGCCCATGATTTATGAGATAGACCTACTAGAGATCTAGCTGAAATCGTATATATATATATATGTGTAAATAAAGTGATAATAAAACAACAGCAGGTGATGTTGAGTAGCTAGCTTCCTTTTAATTCACCTGTTCACAGTAAGGGCAGATAACCCTTAGTGTAGCTCTGTGCGAATATCCGAAACAAACAAACATCATGTTTGGTCAAATATTTTTGGATTGCGTGTGCTTTCAATAATATTTTAATACTCAAGGGAATATGGACAGTTAGATTTGTGTTCAATTCAAGAAAAGCCGTGTAAGTAAATGTGCATCATTTGAAAAAGGTGTTTTTATTTTTTGTAATGATTTTAATCCCTTCTAAGTAACTGTTACCAGCGAGTCATCTGTGACTTCTAAAAAAAAAGCAATAATGAAAGACCGTGTTTAACAATTAATGGGGTTTTTAAGTGATTTTCCATTATCAATAAAGTGACCTAAAGTAATTTAGGTATTTGAATAATGTTAGAGCTCGTGCCTAAATTATTATTTCACATTACGTATGTATCGGACCAAGTATTTAATGATTTTATATGTATGTAAATATCTTTAACAATATTATTAATGTAACTCACAATTCTACTTATACGTGTGTTAGGTTCCTACCATAGACTTGTAAGTGAGCGGTTTCTGAGGCAGATGCTAGCCAGGATTGTCCTTGACACCTAATGGTCTGATGTATATGATGGTCTGGTTAGTATGGTATACTAGTTAAAACGATTACGGAAGTTTATTAAAACCTTTTGAAAAATGATGGTTAAGTTAAACATCCAGAACAGAAGGACGAGTTTTTCACGGATATCGTGTTCTATCTGCAGTCTCTGCTTCTTGATAATGAGGCCTGGCATGGTCTGGTGGTTAGGGTGCTTGACTCGCAATCTGCAGGTCACAATGAGGCCTGGCATGGTCTGGTGGTTAGGGTGCTTGACTCGCAATCTGCAGGTCACAAGTTTGAATCCCGTCATCCTTTCATTCGTGAGAGCGTTATAATGTGATGGGCAGTCCCACTTTTCGTTGGTAAATAGTAGCCCATGAATTGTGTATCTATGCACCTATCACACGTGGGTGGACTGATACTCTACACTCAAAGTATTTGTGTTCTTGTCGCATGTGTGGGTGGAGTGACAGTCTACACCCAAGGTATTTGTGCACTTGTCATATGTGGGTGGAGTGACAGTCTACACCCAAGGTATTCGTACACCTGTCACATGTGGATGGAGTGATAAACTAGAAACAAGGTTTCATGATTGTCATTCACTATGGTGTATTGTTGTTGCTGCTTTCAGGACTGCAGTTTTTTTCTTCAGAGGATCCTTTGCCGAACTGCCTGATTTTGCAGACGAAAGAGAATTTCTAGTCATTTTTTGTTAGCTGTTGACCACTGTGGAGTTTTTAAGTGCTGTCAGTTTCTTTTTTAATTTCCAGTGATAGCTTTACTTTATTCGGTTTTAATCTAGTTATACTTTGTTTAATTTTTTTTACCATACCAAATTATCCTTTTGACCCATTTAATTTTTGGCAAATCAAGTGTCAGCTCTTAATTATGAATTACATTATCGTCTCCATTCTTTATAGTTACTCAGAATATCTTACTTTTATGTTTGTCCATCATGTGGCCTGTGGAGCAAAATTACATGGAGACCCTTAACCACTCTTGGCAATTATTGTCAGATCCATAAGAGACTCGAGGGATGAGTGGGGGAGCCGGGGGGGGGGCGTGTATTTCGATGGGTAATTAAGCCCCCTTATCATAATGTATCTGTCTGCTTGCCAATAGCTTATGTTAGCAAATTGCGTAGCAATGCGGCAGTAGTGTCATAGTATTCAAGTTTCTCTAGCTCTTGTTATGTGGTTCTGTGTAAAGTTCGTTTACGCGTTGTTGTTTTTTCGAAGAATTTAACAAGTATAGAATTTTTAATATGATGAAACGTTTCAGGCAGTTGACCCATTATAGTAGGATAATTCAGACAGAAATATTTCAGTGTCTAATTTTAATCTGTATATCACAGTTGGTGTTTCACAATTTAAAAGCAACTTAAACAATATATTATACTTTTAATGAGTGATCTTTCAACCTTTTTCTATTCCAAATTAAAATGCCACACAAGCAAGTGAGGTCAAACTCTCTATAGTTGCAAAAAAAACACAGTTATGAAATTCATTTAAAAAATTCTGCTTTGTCCTCATATCTTACCTTATATATAAACTAATAAATAGAAAGCATTAACTACTTTTTATATACTGTTATTCTGCACAATGTATTTGTACGTACGTATATGTAAAATAAGCTGGTAATCAGCACGAATAATACTTACTGGTAATCAATGTTACTAACGTATGCGCGTTATTGTTGTTAAATAAAAGGTGTCATTATTATGCGAATTATTCATAATCTAGTTTTAAAGATGCCCCCCAGTGGCACAGCAGTATGTCTGCGGTCTTACGTCGCTATAAACTGGGGATTCGATAATGTTTTTTGTCCGTATTGAGAA
>NW_013666029.1:599071-606844 GCF_000517525.1 Limulus polyphemus
CGTGGTGGGCAGAGCACAGCTAGCCCATTGTGTAGCTTTGTGCTTAACTTCAAAATAAACAAACAAGTTTTAACAACAAGTCATATCTCGACATCTATATACGGAAATAAAAGAAAAGCCTTGAGTAAAGTTTCTGTTTAGTCTAAAGTAATGATAATAATAAACCAAAATACACAAGCTGTCAGATGTTTTTTGTTATTTTTTCTACTACTCAGAGAATAATTGATTTTTGACTTGATAAGTATCAATAAAAAAATATATTCTTTTTGCCCCGTCTTTAACCACGTACTAGAAAATATTTTCCAGAATGTACTTAGACCCCCCATTTATTTTCTATACCACGTGTTAATTCAATACAGCACCAGGATCTTGTGCATATGTTTCACATTCAGTAGACGGGAAGAATGACGTGCGGAGGATGTAAAAATAATAATAACAAAAAATATATATATAAAGACTTATTTAACACATTGAATAAACACGTTGAGCTCCTCATTTTAGGGTAAGAACAAAGGATGGTGTTATTCTAAACGATAGTGATATTGTATATCTGTGTGCATTTTTATTAGATCGGATTTACGAAACTGTTGACAGTGTCATGTTGTCATAAAATGTACCTCATGTTTATGTGCCTTTTAAATAGTTTATTTCTACCTATTTCATCTAGTTAACACAATTACAGACGTTTTTAAAACATCCGACATTTGATTGTTGATTAGATTGTTGTTATATTATAAATAGTTTTTTGAATACGAGACTAAAAAATGTGAAGCCCTGTTTATCATTCGATTTACGACTTTTCCCTGAGTTATATGAGTTTTGGGGAACTCCTGCTTCACACAGTGGTGGAATGTATGTATGTGGTGTTTTGAGATGTCTTTTACTTGCACAACGGCCTGGTATGGCCAGGTGGTTAGGGCGCTCGACTCGCAATCTGAGGGTCGTGGGTTCGAGTTCGCGTTCCACCAAACATGATCGCCCTTTCAGCCGTGGGGACGTTATAAAGTGGCTGTCAATCCCACTATTCGTTGGTAAAAGAGTAGCCCAAGAGTTAGCGGTGGGTGGTGATGATTAGCTGCCTTCCCTTTCGCTGCTAAATTAGGGCTAATATCTACAGTGTTAGCTTAGAATGTATTTAGCTACATATCGTTAATGGGTGAGTTTATTTTCAAAAAACAACATCAGAAAATAAGGGGTGGAAAATGAATTGTAAATGAGGGAATACTTAAGTTAAATAAGTATTCCAATGGGAGATAGCCCTCGTGTAGCTTTGAGCGAAATTCAAAACAAACAAACAATACTCGCACAATGATATTATATTTGTATAGAATTTCAAGAATTTATGTCCAACTCATAAATCGACCAAGTCTTCAACACGTATGCTTATGTAGGCCATCGACACGAAAGTCTATTAGGTCTGCATTGTAGGACTTGATTGGTATGTGGTTGAACGAAATTGCAGTGATTCCGGTTTCTTCGTCCATCCTTTTAATGAAGATAGCTGCTGATTTCGAAGTGTAGTAAGGACGCTTGTGTACTGTTGGCATATGGGTCTTCGTCAATTTCAACTCCTTGCCTTTTATGTTGTTAACAATGTTACGAAATAGCTCAGTTTCGTTGCAATGTTGTTTTGGGGTCGAAGGATTCTCTTTGCAGATAAGAACGTGCATCTGCATCGCTTAGGTTTAAGGTGTCATTTCAGAGCCCTTTGCTGTCCTACACGGTCTGGTTTGAAAGTGTTTTCGCTTTCATGGAGACCTCTGAATATTCGCATCTTCGAAATGCAGTTTTCTTTGGTTCTACATCATTTATGAATCTCTGTATGAATACTTCTTTTCAGTAGGAGTGATCACATGCATTTCTTAAGACCAGTCAACGTGATCTGTTTTTATATGCAGGATAAATTATTGTATATATCACGTGACCATAGTTTTAGAGTCATCTTCATATATGAAGGAATCGATAGCTAATCTACATGCTTTCTATAATATGTAATTTACTATCTTGTAGTCTTAAACGAATCTTTAAACTTTGTATAAATTAAGAATGTTGAGAGAGAAATTGTTTGTAACGTTTACATGATCTTGATACCAAGAGCTCTCTATAATTTTCTTTTAGTGAGATTTGATTTTACATTTATTAGAAAGAAGATGTTTTATTTTAAGCTATGATTCCAATATCATGTCATTTTGTGAAAATCTATTCTGAAAGAGCATGCACAAGCGCGTGAAAGAAAAATATTATGGTTTCACCAGTACATATCGATAGTTTAATTTGCACAAAAACAAGTAATATTTTTTCTTATGTAGGTTCTGCGGACCTTCTTCAGAGTGTTGGTATCAGTGGTGAACAGATAGGTATCGGTACAACACAAGGAATCTGTGAAAACAGAGCCATTCGAATAGAAAATGGTCAACCAGTTTACGGGGCGCCTGATCGTGCCTACACTATTACAGAAAATGCTGTTCTCACCGCTTCAACCTCACACATATTCCAAGGTAGGTAAAGAAGCTACCGACTTTCTATAACGTATAGCTTCTATTTTAAGAAAAATATAAAATAATACACATACTAAAAATGTTTTGTAAGTGTAAAATGATTTAGGGATGGCAGTGCCAAAAGGAATGCAAACACGAATACAGGGGTGATACAGCTGTACATAAAATATCCCCATATGACTTTCAATACTAAAATTTAATGTTACAATGTAAAATGCACGAGTATAAAATGGTTACGAGGTCGTTCAATTCGACCGGCCTCGCAACAAGAATCTGTAATAATCAAGACATGTTTTGACTCAACTTGGTTTTCTTTATACGCAAGTACTTGGCTCTTAGTTACACTATATTGATGTCTACCCTAACATGACCATGATATTATGATAAACAAACTACATACCAACAGTCATAGATATTTAACTTTCAACTGCTGTAATATTAAAGACAAGTATGCATTTTGCAGTGTAACATTAAATTTTAATATTGAAAGTCATTTAGGGATGATCTAAGTATAGCTATATCATCCCTATATTCTTGTTTACATTCTTTTTAGCACTGCCATCCCTAAATCATTTTACATTTATAAAATGTTTTTTATTACTTGCATTGTGATGTTTTCCCCCTGACTGAAAGTTAGTGTATTCTGTGAATGTGTGTCATAAAATTTAATGTTATGTGTATTGATTTTTTAACTCCTTTACTTCATACAGAGTATTGGGGTTGATGCTCTAAAGATACTAATTTTATAGTGTACAAAGCACTGGTTATTCTACATGTTACAGTAATTTAATGATCGTCTATTATTGGCTGGTAATTCCTGTTTCATACTGTACTTAAACTTTATAAAGGAAAACCAGTATTCTGTAAAAAAGCTAAGGTTTAAACTGACGTTAGTGATAAAATACTTATAGAGTTATCTCGACCGAAACAACAAGAAGGAAGATTGACAATTTGGTGTTTGGTCACTTTCTGGTTTGGTGTTTTAGTAATGGTTTCTTGCCTTGTTGGGTAGAAAAACAAATGAAAGTGAATGACAATCATCTTTTAAAGTAAAACTATCTGTTAATGTCGATTTTTTTAGCGTGCATATTTGTATTATGCCTATTGAGTACCTTGGCCATCCCTACATACAGAGCTCACCGACTCTATGATGAAGACAAAAACCTATTTCCAATCACGCTATTGTATCATGTTTTTCGTTCATCCTTTAAAGTACTATTTTCAACTATACAACAAATAATGAAACACTGTATAAAAGACTAGTTATTTTATATCTAAAAGTTACGGTTTAAATGCCAAAAGCCGATGAAATATTGGAAAACCAATAGACCTAATAATTGTTATAAAAACAAGTTAATTGCAGATTACAAGTTAATTGTAAAAAGTAGAACTTCAGATCTGTCTTGCAGTATAATACTTTAAAAGTTACAGTATTAAACGAAAAGCTTATTGGGCAGTGACTTTTGGGAGACAAACGGTAGCTCAAATATGCTATTTTTTTACATATCTCTGTTTCTGAATTGCAATGGACACATTAAGAAAATATGGAAAAGACAACCATCCGCAGATAACTTATTTTTATAAATATTTTATTTTTACTCTTAGTCTCAGACCACATGCTGTATTTTATACACAAATTCATAACTTCATACATTCTATTGATTGATCTAAACAGAAGCCCACTTTCAAAGTTCATAATATAAACAAAGTTCAGTCTTCAATTAGAGCTGTTGATATCTGATAAGTATAAGTACATTTTGTTGAATAACTACTGTTCAATTTGAATGGTTTATTTTACGATGTTATGAAAGTATTAAAACTAAAACGTTATCCATAAAGGAATTAAGGTATAAGTGTAAACGAATAGTTAAAATGTTTGTTTGTTTCTTTGCTGTTAAGCGCAATGCTACACAATAAGCTATCTCTGCTATGCCCACCACTAGTAGCGAAACCCGTCTTTTTTTTTTTTTTTTTACGATGTAAACCCGCTGACCTACTACTGAGCCATTGGGATACCTGTAATGCGGTTAAAAGTATTCTGCGCACATGTTTTCAGGAAACGATACCAGGAGACGCCGCACGTGCAAATGAGTGCACTATATAACCGCAGAATAGAACGGACAACTGTTATTATGCATGGCTAACATTTGTAACAGTCAAAAGTACAATAACATACCAGGTTAAGTTTGGATCAACGAATCACACTTTTAGAGCAGTGCCATCAAAATGACTGCAACACCAATGCAGGACTTCGGACATACGACCGCCAGACCAATAAATCTATTGCAAATCCTTTAGCCATCACGTTCCCCTGACCTCACTCTGCTTAATTTTGGTTATTGAGTTTTTTGAAGGAGCAGTCTATCTAAGGCAATTATTCCTTAACTAAAGGATACTGTTGTCGCTTGCCGCAGAGGTCCGAGTGAATTCTGGATACATATTACAATCTGCAATATCCAGTACCATTGTCAGTAGGACAAAGTAATAGCGAAATGATGACGGCAACACTGAACAGTTGTTAGACTACACCCCTAGTGTCATTTCCAGGTATCAATAGAAGTAAATTTCTCCATTCCTTATGCATGCATGTTAAATATTTCGTCTGTATATGATTACACTATTCGTCCTCGGGATTTTGTTTCAAGTACCATACTGACTTTATAGCCAGTCTGTTGAAATACACTTGAATAAAAACGGTGTCTTAGAATAAAATTATAATTTACAATCAAAACGCCCCCCTCAGCCCATAGTGTGTAAACTACATTTTAATTTAAATTATTTTAATTAACTTTACCAATTTCATATTTTTTTCATAGATGATTCATAATTTATTTGGATTTTAGTAAAATGATTCTTTGTTTGTTTGTTACTAAGTGCAAAACTACCTAATGGGCTATCTATGCTGTGTCCACCGCGAGTATCAAAACCCGTTATTTTTTCGTTATAAGCCCTCAGACTTACCGCTGATCCACTGGGGTGGCTTGTGAATTGGTAAAAGCCAGTTAATAGCATATCCTTTGTATTTTCAAGGTAGATAGTAGCTCCAATGCTTAATGCTAAGAATGTGGTTCCGTCAAAATGTATTTACCCTTGTCATTGACTAATCGTTCTAATCGAAGACCGGACTCTTTCTTTGTTTACATACGTATAGTTATAACTGTGAATCAATGCTAAAAGTTGTTCAAGAGTCTCTTGCCACGAAAAACTTATGTAATAGATTGATAGTTATACGTTATTCCCATAAAAAAAAATCAAATCCATGAATGGAGAATCAACCTGCAAAATATGTGCTTGAAAATTAAGAATGTTTCTGATCAACACGAACTTCATAGAATAAAATGCATAGTCCGTCTTTCTATTTCGAGACATGGTATACGTATACGACTAAGAGTCAATGTCATTATGCATTCCAATTTAATAACACTGTATGTATACGTAACGTTTAAAAGAACTTCAAGACATAGTACTAACTTTCTCCATTTTTTCTTTCAGTATAATTATTTGTAAGTATTTTCATATTGAAACGTTCCCTGGTGGCTCAGCGATAAGCTCTATAATTTGAAGTTCGATCCCTTTGGCGCACACATAGTAGGAAATCCATTGTGCAGTTTTGCGCTAAATCATAAGACAAACGAGCATATTTAAAACTATATTAAGTTATCTATAATATATGTTTGAAACAAGTACTGTACGTCATTTCAGTTCCACACGTCTTCCTCATGGTTTCCACATCAAACTTTAAAGTTTACTGGGAATGACTTTGACCTTTTGATCCTCAAAAGTGCGCACTCAATATCCGTGCATCAGCTCTGTTGATTTTAATGTTAATTATACCCTTCAGTTGTAATTTTTTAATTATTGCATATACACATTGATCATAAGTTCAAATTTAGAGCACTGGAAATCCCTAATCATTTAATTTATAAGTTCATGTCTTTTTTTTTCTAACCAACAATCTTATATGTTTGATTCAAAACAGCTTTCTACAATTCAGCAGAATGTTTTTACTCGGAAGCAATACCTCGGTTGGTCAGCGGAAAGTGTAGAGACTTACAACGCTAAAATATGAGGTTCGATTTCCCGCGGTGGCACAGCACAAATAGTCTGTTGTAGACATACTATCTGTGCCGTGAGTACCACGGGTATCGAAACTGACCATTGTTTTATGTATATATAAATGCATATCAATTCAAGATTTCGATGTTAACCTACATCGTTTTTTGTTGATTTTTTAAAAAGGGATCACAGCCAATGAATTTTCAGATTGTTTCTATACGGTCATTAAAGTCAAAAAGGGAAATGTTTTGGTAGAAAGAATTCTTCGAAACTTTCAAGAGATTAAAGCTGACTAAACTGCAAGAAAACTGAGTACATAGTTGATGACTCAAACGTTTTTAAATCATTCCTTTCCTATTTAATCGCCACATCTCTATTATGGAAAATTTAATGAATATCACGAATTGCTATTTCTTCGGGACATCACACTTCATTGCTGTAAACTACCAATCTCAAAGCGACCCTGACTTCAATAACAATCATCACTATGATAAACAAGAAATTAACCATCATTTTGGTTTTTTAAACAATTTGATCCGTGACCTATTTACCAACCGCTCTAAGCAAAGTGGATATTTGATCGGCTCTGAGTGTTGACATGTCTGCTACCACCATTCGAAATATTGTTTCCAGATGGCCATTAGATTCCTTGCTGGTTTTTTTTTCTCCGTTTTTTATGGTCTTTTTAAGTTTACGAGCAGATCAACGTGTTTTATGTTGTGTTCTCCACATATTTTGTTGTTTTCTTGAATGACAGCTTGATTAGACATTAAGGGGTGCAGTATGACATAGTTGGTATGCTCTTCCAACCGCAAGTTTGAAAAGAATCTACAAAATCCATTGCATGTTTTTATGTTTCGATTTGTGTTTGAAAACTTAAAGGAAACGAACAATAACAGTTGTTGCGCAACTACATATTTTACACAAAAGTAATCTGACGGATGCCATTTTTAGTTTTATGGCAGCAACGCTTAATAAACAAGTGCTCAATCATAGCATGAAACGACAAAGTGGTTAGCTTATTCCCATCTAATTCATTTCGTTCGTTTAGTGAAGAGAGGTCAATGACACCAGAATAGAGCATGGTGATATGTTAAAGATGTACCCCCTCCCCCAAATAAAGCATTTGTTTCTGTGTTGTAGAATCAAAAATATAATATTTTTAAATATCTGATTCAGGTAGAATGATTTGTTACATGATAATATAATTGAGTTTGTG
>NW_013666029.1:607060-610774 GCF_000517525.1 Limulus polyphemus
CAAAGCTACCCAAGAACTATCTGTGCTAGCTGTCCGTAATTTTATATTTATAGACTAGATGGAAGGCAGCTAGTCAACAGCACCAACCTCCAAATCTTGGACTAGCCTAGTCGTAGGATTTGACCGTCACCCTTATGATCCATCCACGGTCCCGAAGTGCAGCCCCCCTGTGGCACAACGGCATGTCTGAGGACTTACAACGCTAGAAACCAGGTTTCGATACCCGTGATTGGCAAGCACGAATAGCCCATTGTGTAGCTTAATTACAAACAAACAAACAAACCCGAAGTGCAAAACGCGATTTTTTTATTTTTAATTTCGGTAACTTGACGCGAACGCTGGAGTCTGGACTCGTTGGTCCATAGTTTGGCACGTTTACGACTTGACCTCGGAGTTGTGTTTTACCAGTAATATATACACATGCTTTGTAGAAATCATGTTAATTAACACATTCGGGGATAAATATTGATAAACTGAGTAACATAATTCCCGGATACCTTGTTTATTGCTTAGTGCGTGTTTTCATTCTTGTTTATTCAATAACCGTTTATTTTCTTAATTATATACACTATAAATTATCAATTTTTTTCCTTTGTAATTTTGCAAGTGAACTCTTTAGTTCATATTAATTTATGTTGAGAGTCCAGTACATAAAAATATGGTAGCGGGGTGGGATTGAAATGTAAAAATAGTTATAACTTTGATAGTTCTTTCTATAATTGAAAACATTTTCAAGATCTTCCAACTATGACGTAAGGCTGGAATAGGAGGAGAGCATGACAGAAAATTTTAAAAGTGAAACAAATGATACGATGTTTATTTATTCAAAATGACAGTTAGGAACTTGATTTTAGCCTTAATTAAAGAAAGAACTGGAGTGGGGACAAGTCCTCTTTAACCATCGCTAGCGCACAAACTATGGAATAGTCAAGACACCGGTAGACAATGTCCTTATGTAATGTACAGAATGTTGTTGAAGAAGTCATGAAGGGAATGTAGAAATAGTTTGATAAATTCAGTTATATTGAAGCATATGATTTTAGGATTACGGTTTAAAAAAACAATAACTACAGATGCTAAGATTGCCACCATGCAAAACGGCTTGTAGGAAATGAATTTGAAAACAAGGCTGTCGTAGTAAACAAAGATCTAGATCAGGGATGCACTGGCGTATTCAGGAATTTGAAAAAAAAAGGGGGGGGGCAAGTTTTAAGATTCATATTTGCATATAATTTATATTTATTTTTATAATATTTAAACTTTATTATTTTCCTTACATTGGTTAAATGAGTGTTATAACATGCCTCTTTATTGAAGTCACTCAGCTACCGCGAATCGCAACTAAGATTATATGTATTTGTTTTAACACGGGCTACATAATACAATTATTCAATTCAGAAATATTAAATACAGGATGCTAGCATAAGATCACGTGCCAGTATATTATTACATATACAACACGTAATTCGTTTTGAAATGAGGCGCGCTATATCGCGGTAATATAAATAAAATTCGAAACCTATGAACATTTTCAAATTGCATAAGAACAAATAGTTGTATGCACGTATTTTAAAGTTCGTAAGCGCAATACAATTAATTGTAAACGCATATTTCACCCTCTTCTCACACATTATTTGCATATTTCACTCTAAAACCATCGAATAATGTATTCAATTAGTTTTTTTTCCCATCCAATATGTGCTAATTATACACTTCGAAATATGTATATATAAACATCAGAATGTGGTACCGCAAAAAATAAAAAAATAGTCGAGTGATACCGGTACCTTTGGTGGTCCAATAAACCTGTCTTTTTTAGGATAACTTAACGAAAAATATGATAATGCCTTGAGATAATCGTTAATCATAATCTTGAGATAATCCTTACGGATTTTTCTGATATATGACGAATAAATCTGAATGCACTACGTTTCTACCTGTCACATCTACAGTAATGAAAGTCAAGAGTGCCAGGAATAGGAACAGGGCAGTTTAAAATAATACAAGTAGAAGCCTCAGGAGTGCGTTGTATCAATAAAATTTGAGTAGTCCAGAGAAGAGCTTCAATATATTCGAACTAATGATGCTAGTGCAGGACCTATCGTGAAGACGATTTGGCATAAAGTGAGAAGACCATTGTGAGCAATGCATACCTTCAACTAACTTTCAAAAGTATCATGTGAAATCTGTTTCCATTATTGTTCCAGATACTCAGCTAGACAATAAAGAGTGGAAATCCTTGCACTGGCCTTTTGAATTAATATATCCTTATTATTACAAAGTTCTTATATGATCTTAAGTTCTGGATTTTGGGCAGGGTATTCCGAGATAAGGATATCGTTACTTGCTTTGTTATAGGAAATATTATCCTACTGGAACCGATGACCAAAATTTCTCAATGGTTCTTTGGAACATTATTTACGATATCTTAATATGTAATGTATTAGAGCTATAGAGGCTTCAAAGATACTTTTTATGTTCCACATTCACACTATGACACCCTTCTCACCTTATCCTTCGCAGTTGGTACAATAAATAAAGCAAAATCATGGTCTAAAACTTAGTCTGCTTCTTTCCTGACCCTTATTCAGCCATTAATTCAAAACTGGATTAGGTGGCTTTCATCACCCCATAAAATTCACGATCAGTTATCAGAATTTCTATGCTGATGGTCTTTATAATAGACAGAATTATGTCCAACATTATTCGGGATGATATGCAACTTAGACATCTCACCAGTTTCAAAGTACTTTTTGTAATGGAAGTCATAATACACAGTCTTTGGTGATGGTGTACGTTTACACATAGTGACATTGATTGCAGTAAAGTAATTTAAACAAGTGAACGTTTACAGCTGTAACTATCTAGCAGCACTTTCAACTGACCTGAACATCGTTACATAACGGACTGATAGGATTCTAAAGTATTGAATGGCAACATCGTAGTTATTTCACATATACATTTACCGTATTCATAGCAACTCACAATCTCTTATCTGAAATTCGCGTAATTTAAGACGTTTCGAAATTTTTACATACTTTGACACTATCTATTTGGTTTATCTCTGGAATTACGCCCTCTGATTCCTCTTGTAGAACATGTTGGGTGGGCACCGTCACACATTTAAGGAGTCTCCCATTTAGTTTAGAAGGGTGATGCATATTAGAAGTAATAGAAATAGAAATTTAGAGATATATCATATGAATACCCCTTTTTTTAGGAATATGTGTTATAGGTTACTTGAATGTTATTCTTACTTGTGAAATATTAACAGCTGTGGTATTCCAATGATAAAACAAACGCACAATTATCTGATCTTTGTAATAACAAGGGGTTCGCGGAAAAAATATGTCAAAGGACATGTGTAGTGGTTTGTTGAGGGTAAAATGGAAATAACAAGACGTAAGTAAAGTTGAATCAAAAACAAATACTTTAGTTGGAAGACAGGACACAGAAGATGAGTTTATCGTTTGATCACGGAACTATTACGTTACAGTTAAGTTAATATAAATAGTATGAATAAAGCTGTATTTGAAGAGAATTAAAATGAAACAAGTTGTATGTGTAGAAATAAAATCGACTGATAGATCGTTGGTGAATTTACTGCTACAAATTGCGGCGAATGCACCAATACAGGTCTTAACAGACATAGAAAATAAAGACTGGACTTTGACAGCAAGTTTTGGCTCAAGTCCGAAAAGAATATTGTTGCGT
>NW_013666029.1:610784-612336 GCF_000517525.1 Limulus polyphemus
GTGATTATTGTAAATATATTGTTGCGTCATCGAGTCCAAGTTCTTACTAGATGGGGTAGGCGGATATATATAAGAGGAGAAAACGTGACGCGGGAGATTGTTGTAATGTGTGTAAAGACAGTGAGTAACTGAACTGCAGTCGGAAGTATTGTTGACGTTCGTTGATTAGCGTTTGTTTTAACGCGATTGTTGAAGTTGAGTGTATCGGTAAAGTTATATTCGGAAAAAATAAATCAGTTTTATTAAGAAAGGACTTGTGTCGCTTAAGTTTCGTCGGAACGAAGTTACGGAAAATTAATTAACAAACGGAGACGTAACAATGTTATTTAAACGTCAAAATTTCTCCCATAGCTCACATTCTTTCTGTAGCCTGTCCACACATACACGAGATAATGTAGAACACAATACAACAATGCCGTGAAACAGTGTATAGCTTCCTTGGCTGAATCATGATACAGAAATTAACATCTAGGATTAGGCTGGCACACGGCCACAAGCGGATATAGAATTAGAACCTTAGATACTGGAAAATAAAAGTGCAAATATGAAATATTCACTATGTGATAGTGAAATATCTAGCACTTTCATATTACACACCTTAATATTTATGATGTATATATATTTCTACATTATTATACTGTAAATGAACACTCTCTAGGTTTAAATTGCGTTATATTATGGTTATTAGCATGGGTAAAGTTTAACATAACAAGTGATAAAGTTCTCATATTGAAGGTCAAATACTCAAAAGGTAATACATGTAGTTATGTACTAAGTGTGTAATTCTAAAGATTTGGGGAATATGTATATATATATATTTATATACAGGTTTTTTTAGTCGTCTTTCTCTGATCACAGTGAACTTACATTCTAAACTAGGATTTGTAGAATATGCTTTTATTACCATTAATACGCATTTTTCGAATATTAGAAAAAACAAAAACATGTGATATTCACCATATTGCTTGTTTATGTTTTAAAATAGCGTTACGACATTCGATTTTCGCACTGAGTATATGTTTGCATCTACTTATTTTAAAGTTTTGGAACCTGGTAATAATTTAGATTTCCTTTCTTGGCGTAGTTCGCACCATGTTTATACAATCGTGTAAGGTGGTTTAGAAAGAGGAAAAAATCAATAAGATTGGCCCTGTTGTTTAATATGTAATAATATTAAAGTTAATTTTTAAATGGTAACCAGTGGACATAACATCACAATATATTTTTTACATAATTACATGGATTTGATGAGCAGTCAGTAGTTAGAATTAGTGATTAATCAGCACTTAGCATTTGTTATCAAAATTGAGGTTAATTAATCTTACATATTTATGACATGGTGAAAGCATTTATTCAAGTGCCAGAACATGTTATACCTGTTGGTATTTGATGATCATTCCGAAGAAGTAGATTTAAATTAAAAAATTTTTACACTTTCTTCGATAAAACGCTGCCCTTCAAAAACTGGTATTCAGCGTAACATTTATTTCTATTGTTACATCTCCGTTTGTTAGTTAATTAACTTTCCGTAACTTCGTTCGGACGAAACTTT
>NW_013666029.1:613314-616239 GCF_000517525.1 Limulus polyphemus
TAGGGCATTCACGAAGGAACAAGATAGTTCTAGAAACGTGGCGTGACACTAGTCACGTGACTTCGCTGATGCAACACTATGTTAATATTATACAAGGCCAAGTAACCTAATGGTTAGCGTACAGGCATTTGATTCTGAAGGTTGAAGATTTGCGTTCTGTCGCCTCAGTACTTCTCTTTGCACTTTGAGGCTGTGCAACAGTTAAAAGAATAACGGCCTTAACAAAAACATTGATCAACATTATAGCATTTTTAGTTTTTTAATGCATGTAGAACAATGACCCTTAAGCAACAAAGTCATTAACCAAGTTGCCAGTTTCTATAGTTTTGACGCAGTGAGTGGTCATATTGCATGGAAAATAGCTGTTTCAATAAGTTGTAGTTTTTAATGATACCATTGTATAGATGGCGATTATAGAAGAAAGTGTAATAAGAATAAAACAAAAAAACAACAACATTGCTTTCTAAATCTCTATACCTTCATAAGAATTGATGTTTTTTTTCAGGGGGCGTGCCTATAGATTTTTCTGTTTTGACAACGTTTAGGCCAGAGCAAGGTTCAGAAGGATATCTTTTTTCTGTCTACGATAGCGAAGGACAAGAACAACTTGGTCTTAAAGTAGGAGAGAATGTTACATTTACCTGCCGACGAAGTCTTGAAGCATCAGATCTGGCTAAAGCCAATTTTGATATAAGAATCAATGACGGCAAGTAGGTGTAGTGATATGCTTAAAGTAAAAGATCGAAATAGATAAACTTCCTTATATAGTTATATAATAAAGTTTGGAGACAGATTGTATAAGTAATGAAAGAAACTTTATTACTTATGTACAACATAGAGTTACTTTCAGTTTCACTACTCTGTAGTACTCACTCAAGCCGTTTCCAAACTTTTTATTTTCTAAAATAAAAAGTGAGCTTCTTGTCATCAAATTCTATATTATATATAATGTAGGTATACCTTTAGAAACACTGCAGTGTAAGTAAGAGTCGTGCTTGTGTTGCATGAGATACAATTGTTTAACTAAAATTAGATAACCAATTATGTATCTTTTTTTCTGTATACGATAGCGAAGGGCGAGAACAACTTGGTCTTAAAGTAGGAAAGAACGTTACATTTACCTGCCGACGAAGTCTTGAAGCATCAGATCTGACTAAAGCCAATTTTGATCAGTTATTTATTATTAATGTTATTATAACATAATAAAGGAACAAAATTAATGCTCAAGCTTTTTCAATCTCTTAATATGCAGCCATGTATAATATTAAGTTAATAATGAACATGAAAGAGAACATATTTCTCAGAAACAATGAAGAGGTGTTTTGATACTAATAATTAAAGAAATTAATACCTTCTTTTTTCCTAATTTTTTTTTCACATTTATTTATTTTTGTCGTAGATGGCATCGTTTATCCTTAAGTGTGAAAGGGGATTCTGTGACTGTGTTGAATGGATGTGGTCCAAATCAACAAACCGAAACTGTACAGCTTCATCGTAGTGCAGATGCTTATATTGACACATCAGGAATCACTTTGGTTGGACAGGAGCTGCATAATGGAGGATTTTTTAGGGTAAGTAAATGGTAATATAGGATTTACATGACCCTGAAAGTATTGTTTGTTGACAATAATTTGTTATATACATCTTAATAAAAGCTGTTTTTAAGTGTTTACTGATAGGCTTTGTTTTATTTTTATACAGATCTGAAATATTGTTTTTAATGATACAAATAAAATGTTAAGCCTATTCAATTTTTGTGTTTTTATTACACTTATTTATAGAATGTACGTGAGTTATTTTGCATTATAATTATTTAAATGTTAACTGTGTAACCTGTATAAAAATAATTTAAGGCTCAACATTTGTAACTGCTAAAATTTAAAATGGATCAACAGGAAGTATTAATATATACCATAATATACTTGTTAAATTTAAATAAAATAGCGGGAACTATACTCCAAAAAGAGGATTATTGAAGATTAAAAACAACTGTTTTTATTCCAGTATCAGAGCTTTCATTTTAGTAATTTTTTTTTCTTGGAACAAATTTTATTTTTATGCACACATACCTTTTTGTACTGAATATCCTAATGATACCTAACTAGAATATCTTAGTAAAAAATAATAGGTTAATGAGGTACTGAAAAGTTTAAGTCCAAACTTGTTTTCTTTCCTTCTGATAGGGGGATATTCAACAACTTCAAGTCATTCCTACTCCTCAAGCTGCATATGAACACTGTGTGGATTATATGCCTGATTGTGACACTCCTTTTCCATATGCTCAACCTCCCGAGGCAGAGGTGTATCCTGTATATCCATACCCAGTGGATGAAGAACTTCCTCCAGTAAGCCCAGAGGAAAATGATGGGGAGGAGGATATTCCTTATCCTGATGCTTCTTATGATATAACAAATTTCACTGTTATGGTAGGTATATTCAGCTGAATGGGTTTTTATTTGGTTTTAATGCAAAGTCATTAGTGCTATTGATTAATTAACACTAATTGAAAGCAGGGGATAATGAATTAACATTAAATAAGTCAAAATTGGGTATGATTTATTTTATGCTATCTTAATCAGTATATTATATCATAAAGATTGGAACTTGCATGTTATTTGTACTCTGCAGATGCCGTTTGTTTTATGGTACAAAAAATATGTATAGTATAGATATTTAATTATTATTTTGAAGTCCTCTAAATTATTTGAATATGTATGGATTTTCAGCCTGTTCTTGGTATTGAGGTAGAGAAATGATGTTATATGTTTAACACGTTTGCTGTTAAACCGGTGTGTCACAACTGACTTTTAGTTATGGACACATGACACACAGACAATTGTGTTTCAAAGCCAAATTTCTATTGTGCCATATGAGTTTGGGACACTGTGACTGCTCCTTGGCACTGTTACGTCTCCGTTTGTTAAT
>NW_013666030.1:0-10877 GCF_000517525.1 Limulus polyphemus
CAAAGTACAGGATAGTTCTAGAAACGTGGCGTCACTGTAGTCATGTGACTCGCTGACACAACTGTATTATCTAAAAGAATTTCATGGGTATATTCCTTTTCGTGTGTCGCCACAAATGATTTTTCAAGGTTTCTTGATGAACATCATAGCTATTTATATTTTATCTCGGGTAGTCACAGATCGACCAGCTTCTCCAATACAGTATCTTCCGTATCTGTATTCTACATTGCATATAGTTTATTTTCGTTGATGAACACGTCAAAGGCACGGGAACGAGGAGTTACTGAAGATACGGAGGCATCACCTGGTTTGACGCATGCGTAGATCCCATCATCTACAAGAGTTTCGATTTTCTTAAATCATTTTCAACAGATCCACATGCGTGTTTCTCATATGTGGATTCCACTTTTGTTCAACAGTTTTCAGCACCCCCACTACAAAAATTATTCCAACATCAATGGGTTAGCGTTGATCGGAATCCCACCTTATATCCGTACCTGCCAAATGTTTTTCTTAAATTTTCACTAGTGTCTTGAATGTATGATAAAGAGATAAATGTGACCATTCAGTTTGAGTAATATCTATATATTTTGCTGTTGTATCGCTCAGTTTGGAACAGCGTTGCTGAATTATTTGTTTTGTAGTTTAAACGCTGAAAGCTGGTGAAGTAATAAAAACAAATAAGTCTAACATTTGTGATAAAAAAACGAACAAAAACATATGCAGTTTATGTGATTTTTATCACAAATTTTAGGCCTATTGGATTGTTTGTTTAATTCATGATTTAATTTTTTTCTTTTGAACAGATAACTACGCAGTGCGCATTACTGGTATCAAAACCAGATTTTTAGCGTTATAATTTCTCAGAATTACCTCTGAGCCACTGGGCGACAGTGATTTAGGTAACCCGTTGGCTATGAGTATTTATTTGAGGTTTTAATGGTTACGATATCTGGTATAATGAACCCTATAAGAATAGTTTGGCCACAGGAAATAAATGGCATTTATACCGTTAACTTTCCATGTCATTGAAAAAACTTTGAAGGCTGTTAGAAAATATGGAAGAGTATTAACAATGTACCAGAAAGTTACCTCATTTATAAACTATAAAAATTAAACATATTTGCGGTATCAGATAGTGCTAGATGTCGTTAATGCAAAAAGAAACAAACAAACAAAAAAAAACAAAACAGAAAGACTTAACTCCAGTTTATGCAATGTTTATGGAAAGAAAGGAAACAACGTACAAACGTAAATGTATTTAGATTTACATAAAATGATTTCAGTACTATGAAAATAACTGGAAGTATAGTAATCAACATGGGCATTAATGATTTTTAAATATTAGCTCAAGAGAGAGAGAGGTGCATCCTTAGTCATTCTTTTGTCCAATAGATCAAAGTGGTTTTGAGTTTTGTAGACCGTTTATGTCTTAATTTAAGTTCTGTTTGATTCTGAGTACTATTTTATTTCTGGTGTTCTGTGTGAATTAAAACGCGTCTTCGATCTTTTTTTCACTTTCAAAAACCGTATTATGTGATCGTGAGCTTTTTTTCACCAGTTTGATATACATGCAGCTGGTGAATTGAAATAAACATATGAAGTATTTTTCGGAATTTTATTATGGGTATAATAATATGATGGGCAAAGGTTTCACGAAATACCAATTTTACGGACAGACGTCTTCATTAGTTTAGTTTTCTACTTCAAAATTGGCGCCATAGACTGGACCTACTCGTGTAAACCCCGTGTATGTTTGCTAATATCAAGATGGCGTTATATCGTTTGGTAATGTGAGATAACTTTAAGTTCATGGTAAGTTAACAAAATGCTATTACTAAACACAAACCTGGTGTTAATTTATTTAATAGAAGCTGTACAAATGATTATTGTTAAATGATAATAAACGTTGAGAATATTAGTTTTGTAACAGGGCTTATCGAATTTACTGTAGATTGTAGTGTCTTTGATTGTGTTTGTTACTGTACAGTATAATGTATATTCTCAGTAAATATGAGTTAAAAACTTGTTAGACAAAAGTTACTATAGCGAGGTTAGCGCTAGCAGCACTGTAGGCTGTACAATGTTATTACTGGTCAAGAGACAAAGTATTGTTTAATCTATATTAGCATATTTATAATAAAGTAGCGATTCGTCGTAACTTGTATTATATTTGACCAAGTTCGATGACGAGGAACCCACTTTGAGACTAATAATGGTTGGAGACGGCTTGAATGGGTAATGAAGAAAAACTTTAATACAAGTATAATATAACAGCAAATGTACCTGATGATGACAAAACTTTGTCGAAACGTTGTACATTTGCTGTTATGTTAAACTTTTATTAAAGTTTTCTTCATTACCCATTCAAGCCGTCTCCAACCATTATTTGACCAAGCTTGTCTGAGGATGATAAACTAGGCCTATTCGAAGTAAATTTTGTAATACTAATAGTAATAATGTTGCAATCCTAAAAGTTAACAAAACGACATTAACTTAACTTAATCTCAAGAGTCATTACGACATGAGATCTGCATTTGATTTTAACTTTGTATGATAATGTTTTCACAATTAACTTACAAAAATAATGAAAAGTTTGAAATTTACAGTTCAAACTTCAAGAATTTTGGAAACTATGTGATAATGTTAATTAAACATTGATAATGACTTACCCAGCCTTTCACATTGGATAAATTGTGTGATATAGTATAGAAATAACAGATATTGCCTTGTAATGTAGCACTAGTTTTAACATTTATTGGGATATTTCATTATTGGTTGGTTTACTACATGTGACATTATACACCAGGCAAAGGTTAGCATATTTTATTTGTGAATTATCAACAAAACTAGAAGAATTTTTATAAGAATGCACCATCTGTTCATACATACTGATTTTATTACTTAAGTACAGTGGCAGTTTTTGGTATTTGGTGGTACATATCTTGTTAAAATTAGCCCACTAGTTTATAGAAAACACTGAAAGTTTAAACATTGTATTGTTTTGAACACCTTTTATTTTTCTTTGAAGGTAATGCACTTGTGGTTGCACATACTCAAATTTATTGCTCTAATAAGTGAGAAAAAGTATGGAAAAGTTATTTACTACAAAAATATTGCCAAAAACTACTTTATTAAAATGCACAAACAAATCTAATATATAAATACAAATACTATAAAAATTTGCAAGTTCATTCATAATTTAACATGCATCCCAGTGAATCAGCAGCAAGTCTGTGAGCTTATGACCCTAAAAGTTGAGTTTCGATACATGTAGTGATACAGCACATAAGTCCATTGTGTAGCTTTGTGCTTCACATAAATAACTTGCTACACTATATGTACAAAGAAAAAAGTAATAAAAAATTATGGACAATTCTGTGCTCCATACTACTACTAGGGACTTTATTTTAGGTAACAATGTCAACTGCCACTACACTTATAATATGTGATGTTCATTTCTAACTGAACTCTTTGGGTCATCTTGAACTTTGAATCTGACAGTGACAAACTTGAAGAATTGAAAGGAAAGACAGATTTTTAATGTTAAGTAATATAACTAACACATGAAACAGCTTGGATCATTTGGCTTTTAAAGATAAGTAGTATATCATTTTCCTTTTTACCACACAGGTAGTACATTACATCATATATGCACTTATTACACAAGGTGCTACTGTTACAATGAAATATAGAGTGAAACTTGATACTGACTAAGACCATTTATGGTCTTTTTGAGTAAGAAAAACATTTTGAGTAGAACTGCTAGGCCGAATCTAACCATTATTAAATGATGAGGTGTCAATTTTACATTGATTTTTAAGAGAGAGATAAATAATTTCTGTATGACTAGTCATGGACTAGTGACCTATTGTAAGTACTAATTTGAATGTGCTAGTGACTTGGTAAATTAATATATAGCCCAAAACTGTTTTGAGTGATTTTCTACCACAATGACAAGATTATCATTTATACTATTTAGTGGGTTTCACCTATATTATCTATGTGATCCAAATTATGGTAACCCAAATGCATTGTCTTGCACTTAGTATACTTGAAGGTCATTTGCCAACTAATAGACTTACAAATTGATTTAATTCATTCTGTAATACCTCAACATTTTCAGTACATCTACGAACTAGTATTACCTAATAGCTTAATATTAGCAGTTAACATATCTAATTTACTCATTATGTTTCTAGTAGTTGAGGAATGGAGGCCATCACTTTACAAGAGCTTAAGGGGAGAATCAGTAATTTTCTGAAAAATAAATGGTGGGATTGAATGTTTCTTTTTGATAGGGGGGTGTGTGGCTATCCCTGGTCTTTGATATTCTTTAAAGAACCCAGTACTGTTTTTAACATTTTGCTTACCTTTTACATACTTACAAAAAAATCCTTGCTATTAGTTTCAACATTATCATCCAGCTGTCTCTTACAAGCTCTTTATGTTTTCTAAATATTTTTGGAAACGTATCTGTAGCTTTTCTATATTTCTTTAAAGCTTTCATCCTGTCTGTCAGTTTAAACTTCTAAAATTTACTGTATTTATCTCTGAATTTAACTTTTATGTCCTTAAGCCACTTGGATCTTAATTTTTATCATTTTCTTCTTTTTAGGAACATGCCTATCTTGAATTATTTATTTTAAAAAAAATTCAAAATTTTGTCTCATGGCTTCAGAATTGGCTATCTGAGAATTAAGAAATAACATTTAATTGTCTTTAATCTCAACATGTAGCAAAATCTAACCTAGTTATGCAATGATCATTGTTTTTCAAATGCTCCTTCTTTTAACTCACCCACACCTTAACTCTGGTGGGACAAAAGATAGCTTGTTAAGATTAATGGAAAGTTAAGAGGGCTGCTAGGGGTTGAAAGATTATCTTACAGAGATGATTAGGATTTCTTTCAATTTAAAAAAAATAAATAAAGGTAATAGGTGATTTTATTGACGATTACAAGTTTATCCAAAGGATTAGTAGGACATAGGTCTCTGATTTCTTTGTGCTATAATATGAAGATAATGTGATGAGAGGAAACAAGTTTAAGATTTGGAAAAGATGGGCTAGACTACAGTTAAGACAGTTTTTCCGACAAGTTGATTCACTTATGGAATGAGTTGCCAACACTTTACAGAAATTGAACAGGGGAATCAATAATTTTCTGAAAATAAAGGGTAGGTTTAAATTTTTGCATTTCTTAAAGATGTGTGCACTAGGACAACTTCAAAGGACTGAAGGATCCATTATTGTCCTTGTGTTGTGTTAGAAGTTAAAAGATTGTTATAAATAAGTGAAATCACTGTGGATTAATATTACAAGTGGTTTACCTCAGGGTTCTCTGCAGTTGTTATTTGCATTCTTATCAGTGACACTGATTCAGGAATAACCAGTAAATTGGTTAAATTCACTAACAATTTTACTGGTAAGAATAGGGGATGTAGGCCATGGAATTGAGGTTAACATAAGGACAATATTAGACAAATTCTACCACTGGTTATATTTGCAACTGATTTAAATTAATGAGAATTTCAAATTGGACCAAAGATGCTGTAATTTTGCAGAAGTGTTTGGACTATTTGGTTAGGTAGGCTAACACCTGAGTGACCTGTTAGGTGTCTTTTAATTTTGATAGAATTAAGGTTATGCATATTGATTATGACAACATTATTGTTGTAATCTTTCAGAGGAAAAACCTTAAGTAAAGTTGAAGAGGAAAATGATCTGGACTTACTATTAAAATGTTTGTTAGATAATAATAAAAAGTTTTTTTTTGGTTGTTTATATAGAAATTTTGAGTACAAGTTGAAGATAATCAGTTCATTCTGTATGTGTTCAGTTTCAGACATCTTACTTAAGAACAGATGCTATGTTGTTGGAGAGGGTTCAGAGAACAGCTTTTTAGGAATAAGGCTCAGGAGGACATGATTATAGTTTTAAGATTGTTAAAAGTTAATAAACCATAAATTAAGGTGACATTTTGATTAAAACTGCAGGCAGTTAGAGGACAAAAGTTCAAGGTATGGGAAACACAGACAGTTAAGGCAGTGGTACTTTACTCATAGGAAAGTTGCTGTCAGAATAGTTTGCCTTCAGGTGTTTCATTAGCTTTACCACTCAAGAGGTTTTATGAGGGGTTTGGATGAATATTTTAGAGGTTAGTGTTAGTTATAACAAAGGTTCTCTGTATGTACTGTAGTTTGGTGTGGGAAGTAGTAGGTAATGGAATACTCTATATGAACCAAATGGCCCCTTGTCATTCCTTGGAAATGAAACTTGTTTTATTCTGGCAATGAAGTGTGGGGTGATGGTGCCTGAACTCAGTAAAAAAAAATGTTCTTTGTGTGGAAGGTAGCTTACAAGTATGCATTTTGACTTAAGTCTTAAGATACAATATCATATATTTTTGAGTGTTATTTAGAAATGTATTACAACAATCTGATGTTACTACAGTTGATTTGGGCTTGGGTTGTTGTAGAGTTTTTGTAGGGTAATTTATATGTGCAATGACTTCCATATCAAAGGGGGAAAATTATAAGCTGAAATTATTTTAAACTTAGTATGGTTTCCAGAGCCATTTCCTGTGTAGTTGATGTTTTTGAAAAGTATAGTGGCCAACTCATCAAACTTATTAACATTTTGAAATCTACTTGCATCTTTGTATTTATATTCTTGATTCTTTATAATAATTGTGTGTATATCTTTGTAATGTATTTTATGTACCATTTTTCAAATGAATTATTTTGTTATATTTCTTTAATTCTCTTGTGATTGAGATCTTATGACTATTTTTCTAGTTAAGGGTAGCTGGAAGTCTTAGATCCTTGATCACTAGTATTTGCATTCTCTTGCACAATTACATTTCCAACTAAAACTATTCAGTATTGATAACAAGGTCTGAACAGTTTTCATAGAAGGATATTTAACATGCTGGATGAGAAATATTTTTTGTGACATCAAGAATTTTTTAAGATCACATGAAAATAAACAGATAATTTCCCTAAAATTAAAGTCTATCTTAATGATAATAAGTCTCTCACTATAGGTACTGCTTAGCTTACCTGCTTGTAGTTATTTCAGTTAATATCAACAACCTTATAAGTTAGCTCATAGAAAATGCTCTATTTTCCTTTTCTTTCAGAGACATCAAATATTTCACATTTTCTGCCAACTTCAGAGATATCATTTAATTCATAAGCTTTCAGCTCTCTTTTTGTTACAAACTTATCTTCTATCTTAATTTATTTGTATATGTTGTAAGAAAGATATTAAATCTTTCTGTCTGTTTAACCAAACCTCAGAAACAACTTATAGACAACAAGGATCCATTTGGTTCTTAAAGGCTATCTTTGTACACACACCCTTCAGAAACCTAAAAATTTAAAACCACCCTTTAATTTTCTTAAACTTTGTGTAAAGCCAATCTCCAATACTGCCAACAACAACTCTTTCTATAAGTCAGTTACCTTGTTAGAAAAATAAAGCTGTTTTAGCCCTTTTTGGACAAGTTGGGGGTCAAAGTGTGCATGTCACAACCTTTTACAGAGTGCTATTCAATATGGTATTACGTACTTGATGTTAGAGTTAACAACTATTCATTTTACCCTTCACTGTTGATCTAGCAACAGCTTATGGTAGAAGAGAGTAAGTACTAGATAAAGAGATACTGGAAGAAACTTTAGATATGCAATTTAGGGGTTATGCAATATAAAAATTTTACTAAGGACAAAAGCACCTTTAATCTTCACATGAACTTCACCTTGCATTCTGACTTCTCCAAGTCTAAGTCAGACTAACCATTAATTCTCAGAGATATCTTGAATACAAATATATTTATAACACATCTCATTTTTGTGTGCAACAGACTTGTATATTTTACTAAAAGTATGTTACATTTCATGCAGATATACCTAGCAAATTTGGAATTACAGTTAACATTTCTTCTCTGATAAATTCAGTTAACTGAAGCTTAAAGTTTTTTCAATATCTTAGAATTTGTGTCCTTTTGTCTTGTCTTCAAAATACAGTTCAAAGAAATCAGTGGTCTTTATCCTATTGATATCCCAAAATAGTCTTGTAAACTTCAATCCTGTATCTTCAAAATATAGTACGAAGGAAACAGAGGCCTTTGTCTTATTGATCTCTCAGACAATCTTGTAAATTTTAAGAAGAGCACCTCTACTCCTTTTCTCAAAAGAGTAGCAATATGTTTCCCGTGGAAAAGTTAACAACTAGCTTGGATAAATTTGTAATGGCTCTTGTCTCATAGTTAGAAAGCCAGGAAAATTTTTAGAAGTAAGTGAATTTCTCTACTTTTTGTATGTTATTAGTCTATATTCTTTGGTGTATTATTTAAGTAAATAAAAATTGAGTACTTTACTATAATTACTATAAAAAATCAGGTTTAACTCTCCTCGACAATCAAGGGCAAGAAAAAAGAAGATTGGTTAACTATTTTATTTCATGTTTATTCTTTATGTATAATTACAAAAGTAACTAAAATGTAAAAATAAGAATCCTTTTAGGTTAATTAAGATTAGATAGTAGTTAGACACAGTTCAAAGGGCAATAAAACAACAAAATTGAATTATAAATAAATGTATACTGTTATGAACTTAGAGCTACTTAGGATAAACGAATGTAGTTTCATGTTACAATTTGAAGTCATTCTAGAAAGAAAAAAATGGTAATTTAGATTTATTTGTATCTCATTTTTTGGTGGTTACAAGGTCGGGTAAATTGACTGATTTCGTTTTGAGATTGAATAGAGAAAATAACAGATAAACTATAAAGTGTTACTGAAAAAAACGTTTGAAATGCATTTAGGAGGTTTTAGGAATTGCACAAATGAAATTTGAGATTTTTGAAATGAGGAAAAGTTTTTAATTTTAACATGAAAATTACTTTGCATATGGACTATTCAAAACAAATACTCAATATATTCATGGACAAATCTTTATTTTATTTTATTAAAAATACTTCACCAAGAAATGTGAGTTTTGTATGTGAAAGATTTGTAATATTAACTGAAGGACTGCCAAATTTTGTGAAGGTATACCCACTATATTGAGAGTTACAAGTATTAAGTCTATAAAGATTTTGAATGAGTACAAAGAGGTCATGTAGTCGGTCAAATTGACCGAGCCCATGTTGAGAGAGTTAACTATGCTTTGAGGCCAAGTATAGTCGTATACCATGATAATAAAGAAGCTAAATTAAATTTTGAATGTAACTCTTATAAAGTATTATTTCCTTCAGTCACATTGTTGAGTGGATTCCCATCTATATTAAATGTCAGGGCTCATGCTTAACTTTTTGAATGTAACTCTTATAAAGTATTATTTCCTTCAGTCACATTGTTGAGTGGATTCCCATCTATATTAAATGTCAGGGCTCATGCTTAATTTTTTATTTTTTAGGGAGCCAGCCAGGTCCATAAAACATGCATTTGGAGGGGCCAATTCTATAGCTCATTGTAAAATGTACTTAAAGTGGAAGTTATCAGAAAAAATCCACTGAATTAAATAGTAGATGTTACAAAAATTGAAAGGAAGCGAAAGATATCCACAATACTCAATTTATTTTGTTGTGGAAAAAAACACAAGTCAGATCATTTCATTTTTTTCAGACCACTTAAATGATTTTTATTTCATATATGATGTTTACTTTTTGTCTAAAGTATGGTATAACAGTATTTTATTGTTTCCCTTTACTCTAGACATGGGGTCAGTCAATTTGACCGAGTTACATGACCTTTTGTACTCATTTAAAGTCTTTATAAATTAGTACTTATAACTCTCAATATATGGGGTATATCTTCATGAAATATGGCAGTCTTTCAGATAATATTACAAGTCTTTCATAAACAAACGTCATGTCTTAGTGAAGTATTTTTAATAAAATAAAATTAAAATTTGTCTATGAATATATTGAGTACTCATTTTTAATAGCCTGAGTGCAAAGTAATTTTCATGTTAAAATTAGAAATACTTTTTGTAATCTCCAATTTCCTTTGCATAATCCCTAAAACCTTCTAAATGCATTTCAAACGGTTTTTTAAACTAATTCCTTATAGTTTATCTGTTATTTTCTCTATCCTATCTCAAAATGGGATTGGTCAATTTGACTGACCTTGTAACAACCAAAAGAAAATCAAAATAAACCTAAATTAACTTTTTTTTTTCTAGAATGACTTCAAATTGTAATGTGAAACTACATTCATTTATCCTAAGTAGCTCTAAGTTCGTAACATTATACATCTATTTATAATTAGATTTTGTTTTTTTGCCCTTTGAACCATGTGTAACCACAATCCGCACCATTATAAGCTGTAAATCACTCTGGGAATTTGCAGCTCAAGTTACACTATCGAATTACATTACCCATGAGCTGCTCACATGTGTGCCTCGTGCACCATTTTAATTATTATTATTACTTATTTTACCTATTCTAGTCATAAATAACAAAACATAAAAATATCCATATTTTTAATTTGTTACTTTTGTAATAATAAATATGAAAAACAAGAAATATGGTATTTACCCAATTTTCTTTTTTCTTGCCCTTGATTGTTAAGGAGAGTTAAGCCTGATTTTTATAGTAATTATGGTAAAGCACTCAACAATTTTTATTTAATTAAATAATGCACCAAAGAATATAGATTACTAATGTGCAAAATGTAGACTAATTCACTTACCTCTCAAAATTTTCCTGCCTTTCTAATTTCAAAAGCCGTTACAAATTCATCCAGCTAGTCGTTAACTTTCATACAGGAACGATGTTGCTACACTTAAGTGAAACTGACAATTATTTGTTCAGAATACAACATTATACAATACGTCATTTGATAGATGAAAACCTTGAATTTCTATTGGTTA
>NW_013666030.1:11804-15745 GCF_000517525.1 Limulus polyphemus
GGCTAAAGTCACCTGAACGAAATTTGTTGAACCATCAATGACACTTAGGAACGTTCAAAACATTTCCATAAACTTCTTTAATATTCTTTGTTGCTACAGAGGTGTTGTTTTCCTTGTATTCAAACAATATTACATGCTGAATGTGTGTCTCGTCATGTGCCATCACTATAAGAGATGAGTATGCTAAACTTTACACATTATATATGTGATGTTTAGGCAGTTTGTTTAACTATTATACGTGATGTACTTTTTTTGGGGGTGGATAATGAAAGTGTTCCAGAATGCAACATTAATTTCTTGAAGACCTAATATTATGAAGTGTATTACCGATTATCGGTTTATCAATTGGAATCAGGCAGATTGTTCCATAATCAGGCAGCAGTTGGAATCGGTATAATATGTCAAATTTCCTGATCGTGGAAAAACAACTGCCAAGAAATTTAAAATAACACCACCCAGGCCACTTTATTAACATTCTTCTAATTTGTAAATATGCTTACAATCACGATCCTGTACTTTTTTCTTATTATTCAGTATGGAATAAAATATCATCAGTTAAACAATCTCTGCCTATTTTTCTTTGATTTATGTAAGTTGATACACTGAATGAAAGAAAGGTTAAAAACCAATGCTTTGCACATCACGAAACACACCAATTTCTTTATGGATTGTACATTAGCAAACAGTCCCCCCCCCTGTTATTACTGCATCGTGTATTAGTTCACTGATTGGAAATTTTGAGTTGGGTAGTTTTGTCAATTTTTTTGAATTACTTACCTCACTGTAAGTTGAAAGTGGCAAACAGGTATATACAAATATTTACAAAATAACTAGGCTATTGGACAGTTATGGAACATTCAATTTCAATCCTGTTATTATGAATATGCATAGTTCCAAGAAGTTACCCTAAAGTCAGTTGTGGCTCAACAAACGTGATTGCTGATTGGTTGGATTGCTTTTGAATGAGAACAACTAGATATTTTGGGTTTTTTTGAGTAAAAAGCAAATGGTTGAAAAACAAGAATCATGAAGGTAGGCATTTGTGTAACCAACTGGCCGTTGTACCTGTAACTAACAGGAGAGTATATGTCTTTATCAACAGTAAAACCTAATTATATTTTGTGATTTTTAGACAAATATCGAAAGTGACACAGTGTAAGTGGTGATATTTGAAACAAATTTGATGAAAGCATGCGTGTTGAGCCAGGAGGTGACAAATTTTAAATAATTCAACCAGCACAATGTGGGTCTTCATTATCATAATGCATTCAAAGTTGTCATTTTTTTTAAGATTAGAAAGTTGATCATTATGTATGCAATAAAGGTACAATTATGAGCATTTTTTAATAAAGCCAATTTAAATTAAAATATTTCTGCAACCAATTTGAAGATTCCTCTCTTTATAAACGGAAACTTTTAAACACTGTCACTTTATTTGATCTTCGGTTGAAATACTTCGTTTGGTTTAGTTCAAAATCGTTTAGAGTGATAACAAAAGTCATTGAACTTATGGCTGAAATGAATGATGAATTTAGGCAATGAACTTCAACAATTTGTTTGTCTGTCACAGCGGTCACATAACGTTATATATCAATCATGTACTAGCCACAAGGTCAGTTCCATTTTATTTTTCACTTCTTTAAATAAAAAAAACGGACAAGAGATCTTGATTTTTTTTGCATTGATAACTTCATCCATATCAAATTTAATGAAGCTTCAAAGTACATTCTCTGTAGTTGTTACAATTTTTAAGGTTAAACTGTCAACAATACCACTCAATGACATCATTAACTTTAGTGTATATAATCAGAATTGGGCAGATTGTGTGCTATAATAACAATCAGCAGTTGGTGATTTCTGATTGTGACATGATCAGTAAAACAGTAATATGTATGTGTTTTTTTTGCTTAGTGCAGTGTGCAAAGTTGAATTCAAAAGTGTTTACCCTAACATGCATACATTTACAAACAATGTACATGCAGTAAGGTAGATTCTCCAAACAACTTACAAGTTTTTCCTTGCCTGATTTTGAAAAGTGTTGACAAAAAAGAGCTTGTATTTAGATCTTTCTAATGTGTGAGCTTTGATGCAGTCTTGGTGTCATATATAAAAAGTTAAAGTAGTATTCTGATAGAAAACAGCAGTCATCTTTATAAAAGTTCAAATGATCATTCTATATTTCAAATTTTATAAATGAAATCTTGTATATCAATTCCATCATGCTAATACAAAAAGTTTGAATACTGGACAAAGTGATGGCATTCTCATTAATGAAAGTGGATTTACTTTGAATACACAAGCATTCATAGTGACAGTGTTTATGGATTGTATATGGCTGGTGAATTTTCGTAAATTTGGGAAAGTCCATTCATGGTTTGTCATAAGTTCTACTCAGTTAAGAAACACTTAGATTAATTTATGTGGAGTCAAACTTTTAATGGCACTTTTGCTTTGGGCTACCTAGCAGACACTTTTTAAGGCCCATTGGCATTTTTGGGGGCCATTGGTTCCTGGGCCCCCACTAATTTCGAGCCCTGAATGTGATATAAAGTATACACAAATGCTTTACCTTGCATTTATTATAATGAAAGTTCATTTGATAAATATGTTTCCAACTTACCAATTGAACAAAGTCATTCTGTAATGTCATCACATCTTCCATTCTTAGTACAACTAGAAACACCAAAGAGTTTAATGTCATTTGCCAACATTACTAATTTTACTAATTATGCCATTATAAATCATTAAAAGTAATGTAAATAAAAAAGCTAAAAAGCACCTGATCTGTGAGGCACTTTTCTAGTTACAAATGAAATTTAACATGCGAACTACAAACTTGTCATAATTCTAGCAAGGTATTGTAAAAACTTCTGATAGTAGTATAAAAGAAATTAAAATAGTTGCCTTGTGTTTTATAAAACTTATGAAATGATCCCATAATGTAAAAGAGCATTCTTTTTCTGCCGTTTGAGTGTAATTTAAAGAGTTTTAGTTCTTCCAATTCTCCCAAAACTTTCTATTTCTTAACCTTCTTAGATAACCTCTGTTATATGCAAGAATTTTCTTCCTTCCCTTGAGCTTGTTTTACCATTTATCTAACCAATTTATTAGATATCTAGATGTATTCCAACTAACCTCACATTTAATCCTCATAACCTACCTCTGACCTACAAGTTAGTGAGGAAGAACAAAAAAAAAGATATAATTTATATTAATTAATTTGGTAAAGTGAATTTTTTTACATGGTCATAAGCCATTTGATCTGGCATTTTTGACTTTAACTGCTCTAGCTTCACAACATTCTGAAATTGAGCATCCAGTAACTAAATATAACTAAACTGGTTATAGTTTTCTTTTATGCTCCATTAATTATTTATCTTTTAATCTTATTTAAGTTAAAAAATTTCTTTATATCCATATTGGTGAAATTCCATTTTTTCCTTTGAGAATATTTAAATGTCATATTCAGTTGGAATATATGGAGCAAAAGGATAACTGTTTACTGTTTGGTACTTTAAAAAAAAACATAACTGTATTTAGAGTAATGATATGTTTTTCTTTTAATTTTGAATTGTTCATTCAGGTGGATGTGCCAAAATGTTTTTCTGACTGATTGTTTCCCCTTATGTTTGTAATAAAATATCACTAAATGTTGAACTTCGCTAAAAAGAATTCTAACTTTAAAATATGCATAGCTTAAGGGAGGGGTATGATTTATTTTTGTTGGGTTATAAAAACTTTTTTTACCTAAACCCTTTCTGGACAAGGGAAATTTTTTATCTTACTGTGAAAATACTTAACCAAAAGGTATAAAACTTAGGACAGACTTGTTAAGTATTATTTAGTTTTTGCTTAACCCTTTCGCCATGTGTCACATGTCAAAGGCCATGTTGTTGCACTTGTAGACTTGCATTAAAAATTTTATTGAACTACTATTTTAT
>NW_013666030.1:16090-21233 GCF_000517525.1 Limulus polyphemus
AGATTATAATTCAAATTTTAGTATTATACATTATTTAATTTCTTAATTTAAAAGTAATTATTAAACACAGCTAAACATCAGTTTTTGTGTGTCACATGATATGTTGAATACAGTACTGGTTCAAATTAGATAATTGTGATGTCAAAATACAAAATCTACAGTTTTGCATGAATTAGAAACTCAAACTACTGATATTGACAAGTTATAGCATAAAATAAGAACTTCTTATCTTTTCTATTTGCTAAGATATTGTTCATGTTCTGAATCAAACAAAGTGGTCCTCTGCCCACCTCTTTCCATTTATGGAAACGGTCCCTTATATACACTTACTTCTATACATGACATGTATAACCAGTCGAAAGCACAGAATGTTCCCCTAGTGGTTTTTTCAGCCATTTAAATGTGTTATTGCGTTAAGTTCGTTAATTTCAAACAATAAGGTAAGTCTTTAGTGAGGTCAAAATTTAATATTTTTTTAGACCCAAATACAGCTTAATTACTAAGCTTGATAAATTATTGTGGAATTCTATGGTATTGATGTAGTAATTTATGATTTTTGTTTGGTTATTCAACTGTATACATAAAACCTAAAAAAATTATTTTGTTTCATATCATCCATGTGCAAAATTTTAAAAGGCTTAGCAACCTACATCAAGCAGGAACCGAGTACAAAGGTCGTAACTAGAAGAGATAATTATTTGCTTTACTTCTTTTTTTTAGTTCTATGTTTGAAGAAAAATATGTTTAAGAACTGATTTGTAAATAGTAATAACGTACTTACATATATATTGTATAATAATTGAAATGTGACTGTATTTTACAAAATACTAGTTCACTAAAACACAGCCAAGACAGGTTACTTGGTAAAGACTAAAGTTCAGTTATATGTTATTGGATACGGTAACATGAATGAACTTGCGCTGCGTCACTGTAACTCCTGTATTGTTAGCCAGGCATGGCTAAAAGGTCAATATAATAAAAATAATAAATATATATAAATGTATAATGTGAGATTTAAGCTATTTAAACTAAACATTTGTGTTTTCATTTTATAATTTGTTTTCATTCTAGAATGAAAAAAGCATAATTCATATTTTCTTCATAATGTTTTATTGAGGTTACAAAGTTGGTCAAATAGAACCAACCCATAGTGAAAATAACAGATAACATATAAAGTTTGGAAAAAAAGTTTATAATTATCTGGAGATTAGAAAGATTTCGCATATGAAATATGAAATTTTCTGATACATTAAAGAATTTTTAATCTTAAGATCAAAATTGCTTTGCATGTTGTAATGTCAACATTCTGAAAGAAAAAGGTTTATGAGAAAATTTTTAAATAAAAAATCTTAATACTTAATTTAAAACCTGCAAAATTTTGTAAAGATGTGCTTACATTATCAAAAATCATAGTATAATTACTCCCATGGATACTTTTGTGGTTACAAGATGGGTGGACTCCACCTAACCGGTAATGGAAGGGTTAAAGCATTTATTCTGAAACACACACCTCCCCTCATGCTTTAGCTTTATTCTGACGAAAGCTTCTCTCTTCTTCCCATCTAAACATTGATATGAATTATACCTCACTTGCTCCAGTCTCTATACCAGATCTGTATATAAGCTCCCCATTATTACTTCTAATCCACCTTTTCTCGATGGCAGAAATTAGGATGACGGTCTTATGTGATTACTGTGAGTTTCTCTTCACCATTGTTAATGTGTTTTTTGATGTTTTGTTTTACACTTTTTTTAATGGGTCCCTAGTTTATTGGAGACTTTTTTCAAATCTGAATACACACATTCATGTCTCAGACATAGAACTGTCTGGTGCTACATCCTCTAATGCCTTACAAGTCTGGTGTTATCTGGACATTTGGAGGGGCAACTTCCATATAGAATGTACAGGTCTTCCTACGCAGAGTCTTCCACGTTGTCTGATGTTTATTTTCTCAGGCAGCTAATCATGAGCCTCTACAGACATTATGCTTCTTACACCTTTTTTGCAACTAGTACACCAAGTTATTAAATACTTCTCCTGTAGCTTACAAATCTTCTCCTTCTTTATTTTTGGGAAAATCGTTTGTTTGATTACCTGGTTCTTCCACCCTCCTCAGACATTATTGTGTATGCAAGGAGATTTGATGATCACTTGAGAGGGGGCTCTGCCATACCTTGTCCTCCTCGTTTATTGGATCAGCATGCCTTGATTGTTCATTGCCTGGAGAACCAATATTTGGGCTCTCAGAGGTTAAAGCCTCTTCTTCCTATTTGGGACTTTAGACAAGATGCCTCAGTTCGCCTTAATCAATTTCTACTTTCCAGAATTCTATTCTTATGAGCGTTCCACTGAATTTGTGAAGTTGTGTAAATATGCCTAATTTTTCCAGTTTTGGGTCAGCATATGTATCATTTGATACAGTTGTTTCACTTCTAGAATCACTAAATTCACATTCTGAATCTATTTAACTACATTATCTAACATAATTTCATAAAAAAAATTTACATGACAACTTGTGCTTCCCCATGACAGTTGATGAGTGACAAGGATAAAAAAATACATGTAAAGAAGCATACATGGTTACCAACGTGTCCTGCTGTCTGTGCACAAGCTGTGGAACTCAGTTGTACACAACTTACATTTTTTAAGGATCACTGTGGACACAAAGCTGCTCCATTGTGAAAAATTTCCTGAGCTTATAGGTTAGGGGTTAAACCATTTCTTATTTTTCATATTTGTCAAGGAACTAGAATCTCTAGTTTAAATAAAACACATCAGTTGTAAGAGAGCTAAAATACTTTTAACTGTGGTGAAGTACAAGTAAATACACACATATATCTATGTATTCAAGAGTGTCTGATTTCCTTTTCATTCTTAGAATTTAGTTGAATGGTTGCAACTGCCTATTGTAGAAACAAAAGTATAGAGGACGATGTTTCAAAAATATTCCACCTTTCTTCTTCAGGTCAGTGCATGTATGGTGTTGTCGGTCTTTATACTGTTCTGGTGGATTGTGGAGGGAGTGTTATGATTGGTTGATTTATTTCTGTTTCTGATTGGTGGAGAGATGTAGATTCAACCAATTCAAACACTCACGTCTAATCTGGAATCTCTGTTTATTGAAGGTCTTTTGTGCTAATGTAAAAGGATTCTTTAATTTTTTGTCTTCCAAAATTTGTCTGTATCAATGATTCTAGTTTTTTTTTTCAATTTATTTTGTTTCTAGTTGACATCGTGTGTTCTGCAATGGTTGAATTTTGTGTTTTGATGAGTCATGTACTGTCTTTATGTTCTTTTATTCTTGTTGCGAGTCTTCTTCCAATTTCTCCAATGTATGTTTTGTTGCAAGAACACAGAACATCATAAATGCCATTTTTGTGTTTCTCATTGGTAGGTTACTGTTTGTTTTTCACCAGAATGGATCTTAATGTCTTGTAGGATTTCCACTAGATATCTATCATGAATTTCTTGGCTATGTGTTTAAGTTTTTCACTGCAATTTTGCAGGTAGGGGAGGTAAACGGTAGTGTTTTTCTTATCTTTTATTTCTGTCGTGGTCTTCAGGGAGTTGTTGATGGAGGAGGAGGTGTAATTGTTCTGTTTAAAGCACTCTATGATCTTTTGGCATTTTGTTTCAATGGATGTCTTATTGCAGATATTTTCTACTCTCTTTATTAGGCATTGGATTATACCACATTTTATTGAGGTTGATGATACGACTGGAAGTGTAGGTATCTGTTTGTGTGGGTGGGTTTTCTGTATACAGTTGTGGTGATTTTTCTGTCTTGTCTGCTGATAAGTATGTCAAGAAATGGTAGACTGTTTTGTTCCTCTATTTCCATGGTGAAGTAGATTTTTTTGTTTATAGAATTAAGATATTCTGGGAAGGTTGGAAAGTTTTCATGACCATGGGGCCAGATAATGAAGGTGTTGTCAACATAATATCTTCAGAAACTTGGTTTTATATGTGTGGTGAGAGGGCTCTTCCGGATTAGAGGTGAGTAACCTGTGGCTACCATTGGTTGAATCTACAGGAAATCTCTCCACCAATCAGAAATAGGAATAAACCAACCAATCAGAATACAACCTCCACAATCCACCAGAATACTATAAAAACTGACAACACCATACACACACACTGACCTGAACACAAAAGAGCGGAAGACTTTTGAAACATCGTCCTCCACACTTGTGTTTCTACAACAGGCAGTTGCTGTCCATTCAACTGTCTCATCATGAATACTCTGTCAAAGAATTGTCAATATGGATTATTCACAATCTGGATGGTATTTTGCAAAAATTCTTTGCAATGGAACTTATATATATATATTTGCATTCTTAATCCAAGGAGCTATAATAAACATGTATTTTCTATGGGTACATGATTCAGTAATCCACAAGTTACGCCAGTTGAGTCTAATAGTGGTCAATCTGAACAGGAAACGAGGTGATAATAACTGACTACAAAATGCCTGAACTGTCAGTGTATTCTGGTTCACAGCAGTATTTCTGAGAATGACTTTCTCTGTGACTAGCAGTTTTTTTAGGATGACTTTCAAACTAAGGATGTATGTTATGAAGTAGGTATAAGTATTTAGAGGTCATCAGAGTAATAAATGTTAGTCAAGTCTCAGTGCTCTCGTATTAAAATGCATGTAGAAATAACAGCATTGTTAAAATGTGATGTTTGTTTATACAAGAAAGCTATATGTGTACTATGTATTCTTTAAGTAAGTCATTGATGTGAATAAAATGATGATTTTTATGAAGATGATGACATAATATGCCACTTTGATGACACAACCTGTTTAATTATTGATGATATATAAAATATTAAATTGAAAAGTTTATTGTACATACAGTTACATTTTTGTTTACCTGTTGCATGCTCACCCTTATTAGCTTTCACTCTTAAGTTTATTGATCAATAACATAGCTGTTAATAGTGTCCATTGTATTCAATGCAACTGATTTGATAATCCAGATGCCTCAATAATCTGAAAGAACTATAACTTTACAAATGAATTCAGATTAACGAGTTTTTACTATACTCACCATACGGTATCTTTATGAGTCTTAAACATAATTGTCTGAACAGTTACTACTTTAGATTAGATTTTTTTTTTTTTTTTTTTTTACCCTA
>NW_013666030.1:21404-32465 GCF_000517525.1 Limulus polyphemus
GGTTCCTTCTAGAGTAACATGAAACACGAGACACACACTTGAAAAGTAAACCAAAGTGGTACAATTTAAGGGATTTTCTTATGGTTTCAGTTTTTTCCTGTTATAGAATGCAAAGCTTTGTGGTGAGTAAAATCCTTAAATATTTTATTTACCTAATCAAAGGTATTCAGCTCATTTGCTGAATTTAACTTAATGATTTTAGATTGTACAGTGTATTGAAAAGGAGAGAAACTTAATATTTTGAGTATTTCATTAGAGATAGTATGCAGTAAAATGATTTAACATGTGTGGTGATGAAATGTGTGGAAAAAAATTTCCCACTATTATACTGCTTTGTTTTTAAATAATCAGCTGGTATATTTCCATGAGAACTTGAAATGCAGACTTTAAAACTAAAAAACTGTAATTCTGCATCATAGTTTTATTTGATTGGGTAATTGCTTGCATATTTTGTAGGGAAATTTTCTTAGAACTGGGAATTGCTTATATGAAAGTACAATAATGTTAGTTGAGTAATCAAAATGATGATAATATGATAGGGTATTTTAGAGGATAAATTCTAAACTTCATTCTAAACACAGTTTTTTGTATTGAGGTTAAACCTGTGTGAATGGCTTTTGTACTTTGTTCCAACCCAGCTTCTTTGAAGCTATTATACAATGTTTACTATAATTCTGAAGTTGCTTAATGTATCTTCACAAATTTTGCTAGGCTTTTGGTAAACATTACAAGTATATTGTACACAAAAAATTAGATTTTTTAATAAAGTACTTTTTGCTGAAGATTTGTTTGTGAATTTACTGATTTAGTCTGGCTCAAACTCTGACTAGTTTAAGTGAACTCCTGCTTTTTGCTGTTGATAGACAAAGCTCTGTAGACATGCTTTTTTTTGTAAATGTAGCCCAAAATGTTTTAACTGTTTATTTTAGATATGAAATATTGGACAAAGCATTATCATGCACAAAATACAGAATGTGCTAAAACTGTTATAACTTGGCTGGCGTTATAAATAGGTGAATAAAATTGTTAGCTGCTTGGAGCTCTACAGTAACAATCACTCATAAACAATCTGAGGGAAACTGTCTAAAAATTCAAGCCAGAAAACAAAAAAACTTTTAGCAGTTTCTTCTAGGACACAAAATTCTCTTTTTTTATTGGTTACAAATATGATGTCTGTAAAAGAAAGACATGATATAGATAAATTCATTCAAAGCTATGACAAGATGAAAGGAACCTCATTGATAAGTGGCACAGATGTATTTATGTCTCACTAATACAAGAAGGTAGGAGGTTTAAATATTATATTATCACCTTTCAGAATCTGTAGTTTGAGGTTGTAATTGGTCGGCCTCTCTGACAGCAATAAAACGGAATGCACTATAATAGAATCAGAGGGGAGATGTACCATGTGATACACACAAAGTTAAAATGAAGAAATTAAATCTCAGGTAATATAAAACTTTGAATTATAAATTATGTTTTTATGCCAAGTTTATTGACATATACTAATGAAAAGGCTTAATTAAATTTTTAATGAAACTAAAAAGATGACACGCCCAACCGTACATATGATTAAAGGAAGTATAGGTACACTTATGTACTTACTTCAGGTAACTTCAAATGAATAATGAGAAACATCACTGGATAGTCACCATCTTTCTTTTAATGAGATATGATTTCTCTTGGGAGCATCAATGATAAATGATTTGGTCTTCAATTAACCAAAATCAGTGTTTGTGATTATTTCTGTTTATAATATTTTCAATTATCCAATAATGAAAATATTGTTATGATTTTTGTTATTTCTTTCGACTAATTCAAGTTTATTCATCTTAATCAATTAAAACGGTTAGAAAATAATCAACTAATGAAATTAGGAATTCTGATTGTTACTATTTATGGCTATTCCAACTATCCATGTGATTGAAATATTATCATTATGTTTGATTGTTGTTAAGCATAAAGCTACACATTGGGCTATCTTTGTTCTGCCCACAGCTAGTATCAAAACCAGTGTTCCCTCTAAGCTGGGTGTCTGCACATCCTCAGTAATGGTGAGGAGTCTCAACATGTTGATGGTCTTAATGACCCTGGCAGTCGGTAGGCGTAAAGCCCGAATAACCAACTAGTAGCATTGCAAAGCGGCTTAATGATTCAAAAGGGTCAATAGTCTAAAAATACTCCCTCCCACCAAAAAAAACAAAAAAACTGGTGGCACACAATGCCTTGATACTGGTACATGTGAAAAAATTTTAAATTCATTCATGGATTGAAAAAATTAGAGAGAACATTGATCAAAACCCAATTTTTATTGATAGAGGTGTTTTTGTTTTTTAGCCATCTTGTGAGAATAATTTATTAGTTGAATGTAATTGATTAATGAGCCCAACAATTAATTGATTGTCAAATTTCACTAATTACCCAACTCTAGTAGAGAATAATTCCAATATGGTCTTATCACACAAAGCTATCTTGATATTCTTTCTGCCCTCTAAGCATTACTAAAACACTTTCGTGCTCAGTGCATCAGTCTGTGTATCTCATCAATTTCGTACCATTTTTGAACATGTACATGTTCTGTGACTACTCCACAGCACTATTCTGCTGTTCCTGCTCAATCCTCACTTTCTTGATTGGTACAACAGTGTTTAGATGCGTGTTTTTTCGCATGTGGCTACCGTTTATGATTGTTTCTTTGCCATTTCAAATTTTTTTCAACTGTTTATTGTACAATGCACTCAATTGTTTCAAAATTTTTTTTTTCTGGTGTTTGTTTCTTGTTACCGAATTATAAGTGATCTTAGTATGAATTCATGATTCAATGTTTTGACTATAGAATTCCCATTACAGTCAAAAATGCTACTGGTACAACTTCCCAGGAATCAAATTTGACTTTATCTGCAGAGGAGGTACAGGACTTAATTTGCAGGAAGCTAGATTCATATGTCTGGCCATCAATTTTTTCTTTTTTTTAACTTGACAATGTTTATTAAGACTGTTTGGACTCTCTGGCACCTTCTTATTTTGGTCTGTCACACTCTACACCTCTTCAGGAGATTTTTTCACTTCCACTTTTTTTTACAGCTTGTTAATCAGGTCATCAATTTTGGTTTGGCTATATGTTTAAGACATGGGTTATTTTGCTAGTTTTCTTTTTCCTGCTCTCAACTTCCGTGCAGCCATGTCATTCACTCTGATGGAGGATTGTTCTTCTACTCCTTTCTTCATATTACTCCCAGTTCTCCCACTGGATCTGTGGTAAGGTTTTTAACTTGTACACTTCACACCTGGTGGATATACCTTGTGGTAGGCACGTCTTAGATTCCCTATACACACACAAGAGAATTGAGTATTTCATGTTGTTAATGCTCAGACTTTGGTAAGTAAGAGATTTGTTTCCTTTGTTGTCTAGGTGAATTTAGATGATTTGTAAGTTACATATTAATTATTACTTTGTTTTTCTAGGTAATTTTAGTCATTTTGCACTTTTGTTAATTTTACGTACTTTGTAGACCTGGTAAATTTGGAGTTTTTTTTTTGTGGTCGATATTAATAAGTACTTTAACTACGTATGTTTAGATAGTTTGTATGTTACATATCATTACTACTAGTAACATTTAAATCATTGTTCTGTTTGGACCATTTTTCTTTTGTCACTGTTAAGTATATGTCTTATAATCCTGTTCTTCCTCAGTGTATGACCCAAGTTTTTTTTTTTTTTACTTTGCTACAATTGTGATGTGTTAGTTTCTTTTCTGTTTGTAGCACTGAGCTTTGCTTTGGCTCCTTTTCCTAAATTATTGATACTAGGAACCAAATTTTCTCCTCTTAATCTACAATTCAGGGTTTGTACCCACAGTGCCCATGCCATTGATAGTTATTTATTGCTAGAAGATCAGCGTTCCAGTTCAGGGCCATACTGTTTGGACTAACCTTGGCTCTTTAAGTGTTTGTTTTTTGGGGGGGGGCGGTATGAACTCATACCCGACATATTTACTCGATGGGTCTTTGTACTCATCATTACATGGATTACTGGCTCCCTCCTACTCACTCTTCTCATTCCCAGTCCAGAGACCAACTCTTTTGCTGCTGCAAGAAGAAGCAAGGGAGGGATTCCTGCCAAACTTCGAAGTGATAGTTCGGTAGAGGAATATAGAGGGGGTCACATGCATCAGATGAGCATGTCATGCTTCTATTGGTGGTGAAGTGACACATGGTGATTTGCAAGAGAGTCATGTTGGAATCTTTCAATTCCAGTAGGGGAGCAGAAGTCTTGTGGTATGTGTAAAGAAAAAGTTCGCATATAGAGGGCAGCATTGAATGAGAATAGCTAATTTTATGAGTGAGGTAAGTATCTATTGGAGAGACATTTTCATTATAGAAAAATTATAATTTTCTAAAAGTAGTAATATAATAATAATGAATTGTTAACATATTTGTGATGGCCTAAATTTGTTAGAAGAATTATTTTTGTGATTTATAAAATTAATGATTTCATAGTCAGTGAAAGTGGATGTTTTTTACAAAATCAAAAATAATCAGAAAATGTAAACTTCTGATACGTTATATTACCTCTTCTCACATGTATAGCTGTTCTTGTTCAGTGCTGCCATCTATATGCAAACATTATTTTTGAATGCCGCAAGCATTGAACTCCACATGATCAATGTAGTTCAACAGCGTCTCACATGTAAATCAGTAAATCATCATGGGACAACTCTCCACCAATAGGAGTGCAACACACTCTCCTGACATGTGACTGCATCTATTCGATTCTACCAAATTATCACATCTCATTAGGCAGTGATCGAGTGTAGACGTTTTTTGCATTTTAATTTCATTTTTTCTTTACAAAGTGGATTTACTTGATTGATTTATTAGCTATAGTTAATTTTGTCTGTAGTAGTTAGATGTGATAACTTACCTTTGTTTATTGATCTTTTTTTTCTTCTCATTTTCACTTCTTCACAGTTTATTATGAATTCCGAATTTGTGTTTTACAAAATCTGTTTCTTCTTCGTTGGGGTATCACCTTCTGACTGTTGTTATCTTTCAAACTTTGATGTGACTGTGACGCTATCTTTTCTATATATATTTTTCCATCCAGGGACATGTCCCATATAGGATTTGGATCCTGCTCAGTTTTGAGTGTTACCTGTCAAGGTAAGCTTTCTGTCTCTCAAATCTGTACTTTGCGGCCACAATGCACACTGTTGAGATGGGGTGTTCCACAAGATTGCTAGTAGGTTTTTTCCTTGAAATATATTTGCTTCATTAATATGTCCGTTCCAGACTGTACTAATCCATGGACTTACATTGGTAAAGCAGAAGGGAATAGCTGCCTATCCCTGCTGTCCCTTTGGTTGAATAAATCAGGGGTGGTCTGCTTTTCAAATAAGGATTTTTGTGTTTGCTCATTGCAGTGTCTTTGGTGTTGACATTCCTCTGGACTTTCCACAATGTTTTATCTCCCTTGTTGTTCTCGTGGGGTCTGGGAATCCTTGCCACTTTCCATTTCTAAGCTACTGGGGTGGTAGGTCATGGAGAACAGTGGTGTTCTACTAGTTTAGATGGTGTGCGGTGGGTCCCAAAAGGTGAGGTTGCTTATATTTTATATATGCAATCCACCTCCATGCAGTGGGACCTGGAGGTTGCTATTGCACAACAACCTTTGTGCAGCCCTATCCAGATGGTGATGTTGCTTTGGGTTAGATCAATCACATTGCAGTTCATCCCTTGAATTGGGATCCCCACCTCTGTTCAGTGGGTCCAAGAGGGTGCAGTTGCTATATATTTCTAGAGGCAATCCACTTCTGTGCAGTGGGACTTGGAGGGTGGCATTGCACTCAGGCTTCTATGCAGTCCTATCTGTAGAATGATGTTGAATGGGGTAACAGTTCTCCTCAGGGTGTTTTCACTGCCTGAGGCTGATGTTTTGCAGTGGGGTGCCAGTTTGATTGAATATGAGTTTGATGTGATCTATCACATTTGCACACCTCTTCCTACTGTCATTCAGATGTAGTGTTTCCAGATGTATGGTCTGTAGATTTGCACTCATGTGCCCATTTTTTAAATTGGTTTGCACAGTATACGCTTCCATTGTACTTACCTTGAGGGGAAAACAGTGTGGACCCTCCTTTTCTCAGGGATTAAGGATCTAATCCCCGTGCTGCTTGATATTGGACTGGAGTTGATTGGCCGTTTACGGTCCATCGTGCCCTAGCACCTTGGAGCACATCCATTTTAGCTTTCAATACGTTTCTGTCTGTAGATAGTTCTTCTACAGAATTGAGACTCTGGTAAACTGTGGTTTGCATTCCAACCCAACTGGTTTTCTCTCCTTTTTTTGGTTATGCTCCTCCAACTTTTCACCCGTGTATGCGACAAAAGTGATGTGGTCTCTCACATCTGTTACTCTCCCAAAGAGGATCACACTTCAGGGGTGTTTTTTGGATGATTTAAAAGGATACTTATTTCTATCTATCCCTCGCACTGGTCCCTTCACGTATTCATTGTAGAATTCTAGCTGTACTTATGAGAAGAGGTAATGTACTGTATTGGAAGTTATTATTTTCCTTTATTTAAAATAGATTTCTGATAGGTACTTACCCCTCTTACACTTTCCACCCTTTCTTGCCACTGAAAATTGGTGCTTTCTTTTCTGCCTAATTTCAAAGTGATAGTTCAGTATAATTAAATAGAGGGAGTCACATGCATCAGGAGGGTGTGTCATGCTCCTATTGGTGGAGGGTTGTCACATGATGATTTACATACGAGATGCAGTTGAACCACATTGATCATGGAGTACTTGGGAGTTCAAGGCTTGTGGCATGCAAAAAATGTTTGCATATAGAAGGCAGCACTGAAAGAAAACAGCTATACATGTGTGAGAGAAAGTAAGTACCTATCAAAAATATATTTTTAGTATAGGAATATAATAACTTTGAGAATGTATAAATTATGTTATCTTTTATAGATAGTATTAAGGATATATTTAAGTCATTCATAGCATTTTTCTATGTTTGTAGGTGTGAGCTGAATTGGCGTATATATATACTCAACAGTAAGCTAGTGTATCATGGCAGATACTAGGAGACGTGTTAAGCTCTATGCCCTTAATGCTGATCGACAGTGGGATGATCGGGGAACTGGTCATGTGTCCTCTTCATATGTTGATAAGTTGAAAGGCATGTCTCTGTTAGTTCGTGCAGAATCTGATGGTAAGTCTATTAATTAACACTTTTGTTTCTATAATTGGTGTTTTGGTTTTAATTCAAACTGTATTGCAGCTTACTATCTTGAAAATCTAGGTTTCGAGTTAGTTATGGTTAGATTAGGTAAAATAAATAATAAAAATGTTTCATGGGGCATACACGCAAGCAGCTCATGGGTAACGTAATTCAATTGTGTAATGTGAGCTGGAAGTTTCCCAACTGATTTACAACTTATAATGGCAAAAATAGTAGTTAGACACAGTTCAAAGTGCAGTCAAACAGTAATGAAACAATAAAATGTAATTATAAATAGATATATATACTGTTACAAGTTTAAGGATAAACATGTGTAATTTCATGTTACAATTTGAAGTCATTCTAGAAAAAAAAAGAGAGTAATTTAGATTGATTTCATTTGTTTTTGGTGGTTATGAGGTTGGTCAAATTAACCAATCTTATATAGAGTTAGGGTAGATAGAATATAAAGTTTTACTGAAAGCAAACATTTGAAATGTATTTAGGAGGTTTTAGAGATTACATAAATGAAATTTGAGATGAAGAAAATAATTTTCATCTTAACATGAAAATGACTTTGAACATGGACTGTTCAAAACAAATAATGTTGAAATACTCGATATATTTACAAAAAACCTTTAGTAAAAAATCATTATTTTTGTGTATAAAAGACTTCTAATGTTTACTAAAAGTCTGCCAAATTTTGTGAAGATATATACACTATATTAAAAGTTAGAAGTATCAAATCTCTAAAGGTTTTAAATGAGTACAAAGAGGTCACGTGGTCGGTCAAATTGTGAGAGTTAAAGTGATTAGCTGAGACACTATTTATTGAATTGAGGAATTTTATTCTACCTCTGGTTTTTTATTCCAACATTTCTATGTAATGATGAGTGATCTTTTATTCATTGTTTTGTGCACCTTCACTATAAAAAATTTTAAAATTGTAATTCTTAAAGGTTAAACAATATTGGTTATTTTTAAATATTAACAGTGGAAAACAGATTCATCTATATGTGAGTAATTATTATTTAAATTTTTTCCTTAGGATCTTTACTACTTGAATCAAAAATTCATCCAGATACTGCCTATCAAAAGCAACAGGTAAATGATCTGTCATTTATATATTTCTTCCTTCATTTGTAATATATGTTTAATAATAAAGGTTATGTATTTCCTTTGTAATCTTAGTATTTATTTGTCATTTTATGCCTTCAAAACCCCAGTTTGTAATTTTCACAGATTTAATACTGCACTGTTTACAAATGATTTCCAACAAAAGTTGATCTTCTGAGAGATAAGTAAAAATTCTGGTAAGTATGAAAATATTTTCCATATTATATGTGTTAAACCTTCCAAGGTGGTAAAATATAAAATTCCTTTGCCAGTATCTCATCTGGAAAGTTAAAGACCTTTAATCTGCAATAAAAGATGAAGAATAGCATTTCATGTATATAAGTGAATATTAGTGTCATTTAAGGCAATCTTTGTTTATATATATTCCTAAACCACTGTACTTCATGAGATGAGCAATTATTATGTACAGTTTCCAAAAAACATGTCATTAGGATTATTGGATACATCTAAAAGGAATATTGAACTGTACGTGGTATTTTTTAATCTATTTAATTCTTTATTCATTCTCTAGGAAACACTTATTGTATGGTCAGAAGGAGAAAATTATGATCTTGCCTTAAGTTTCCAGGAGAAAGCAGGCTGTGATGAAATCTGGGAGAAAATTTGTCAAGTGAGTATTAAGTGTTTTGTTATTTTAAGATATAGTAGACTGGTATTTGTTGTAAAATTAAATATCTAGAACTGATGGTTTTTTCCAAATGATCTTTTAGTCATTTTGGAAATTTTATTTTAGGTGTGAAACAGTTGATGTGTTTGAGCATCTGTTTGCTGTTCTGTTACTATTTTCACTGTTAAAAATTGTTCTTGAAGTATAATTGTGACAACTACATTGTTGGTGATGTATAAATTTAGGTAAGTGGATTTGATATTTAAGTGATAAAATGACTTTAGATCAATAAAATTAAAAATATTAAGGAAATAGAGATATTACTAAGTCAAAAGTAGTTTTACCAGTAGTTCTAGCTAAGTTGTGTCTTTATTAATCATTTGAAAGTAAAGGAGAGGTTTTAAGTTATTCAGGGGGATTTGATAATTCACACATTTTCTATTGTTTTCAAGTATTTTTAACATCAAGTATGCAAAACAGTGGAAGAGTAAAAATGTAAATTTCTTCATTGAAACTGACTGTTAATTTTTGAAGCTATTTAATCCTATCCAGATCAGTGAGCAATTTTTTGGTGTTGAAAGCGCACACCTGCTTATCAAATTTAAAAATTTCAATAAAATTGATAGTTCTAACTCTCTTTCAGTAGTTTCTAACTGAAAAAGATTTTAGAATTGATATTTTGTAACATTTATAGTGTAATTTACAAACAAATTTTTTTTAAATTCCATCTTTCATTTCTATGCAGCTCTGTGGAGTTTGTCCTATATATAACATATTTATTGATTTTTGTAAAGAATTTTTGTACCCATTTCATACTTATAGTTTATATTTGCTGACAAACTATCATCTGTTGAGAATATAATATTCATGTTGTTTCTCATGTTATTTTCCATCCCGGTTAGTTGTTTTATTACTACAGCTTTTTTTTTTGCCATCCTTTTATGATGTTGCAGCTTGTGGTCTAAACAAATTTTAATGAAGCTGAGCTTTACAAATAGCTATAAGCAACATTTCTTTATGGTAGGATAGTGTAGGTTAATATAAATTATTTATATCAATATAGTGGAGTAAAGCAGTAATTTATGGTTTGGTGGAAAAGTAATTAGAAGGAGCTTTTGCAGGGGTGAACAAAGGAATCTGATAGGAAGTTTAGAAGACTTAGTAACAAACCAGAGATATGGGAATTTTTTTATGTTTTCTTTATGTGTTATTTTCATTTCTGATCATTTTTTTGTGATCAGTTATATCTATTTGTGAGCTACATAAATTTTCTTCTGTGACAAGAATGTCGTTAATTAGCTCAGTTAGGTTTAACAAACATAGTAGACTATGGCAAAATATTCCACTGACTCAAATCTTGTTGAATACTTTTGTTACATTTTATTATATTCAAACAATACACACATACATATATATAAAAGAACTTACTGTTATTAAAAAGACTTTGCTTATTCGATATCAATTGATCTTAACCAAGAATAATGATACCTAGTTCTAACATAGGTAATGATGCATTTTTGACAGATGAATTCGTGATAAATGATAAATTGTTTTTTGTCTAGTTTAAAGCCAGAAGTAGTGACTACTGCAATTTACAAAACAAAGTATCAAAATAAATGTATTAATGAATATCAATCAAGTGGAATTGACTGGATATGTAAGATATAACTTTCTGGTCAACAATAAAAATATTGAAATTCTAAAATGAAAACTAGTATTTTTAATGTTTTTTAAAAATACTATTTCACAAAAAAATTTTAATTTTTTTAATGTAAAAAAAAGATAGGAATGCTATATGAAATAAAAAATATTAAACTACTTTTTGTTTACGTTATGCCAATTAGAATAGCATAAAATCTTAGCTAATAATCCATATTTTAATAGTATACAAGTTTTAAGTTCTTAATTCTACAAGGAAATATATAAAAAATCCAGAATTTCCACTAGTGCGACACACGTGACACATTTTGTCTTAGCATGTCATCATCACTAATGGCAGGGATAGCAGTTAGACATGGTTCAAAGGGCAATAAAACAATAAAATTTAATTTTAATAGATGTATAATGTTACGAACTTAGAACTACTTA
>NW_013666030.1:32634-43639 GCF_000517525.1 Limulus polyphemus
GGTTTATTTGATTTTTGTGGTGGTTACGAGGTTGGTCGAATTGACCGATACCGTTTTGAGATAGGGTAGAGAAAATAACTTATAATCTTATATTTAGCGGAAAAAAACGTTTGAAATGCATTTAGGAGGTTTTAGAGATTATACAAAGGAAATTTGAGATTTTTTGAGATGACAAAAAGTATCTTTAATTTTAACATGAAAATTGCTTTGTACACGGACTATTCAAAACAAATACTCAATATATTCATGGACGAAACTTTATTTTATTTTATTAGAAATACTTCACTAAAAATATGACTTTTTATATGTGAAAGACTTCTAATATTAACTGAAAGACTGTTAAATTTCGTGAAGATATACCCAATATATATAGAGAGTTATAAGTATTAAATTTATATCAGCTTTAAATGAGTACAAAAGGTCACGTGACTCGGTCAGATTGATTGACCCGTGTTTGAAGAGTTAAGAATTTCTAAAGGAGATGGATAAATCAAGAGATATCAGTGACACCTTCCCCCCACACAGAAAGGGTTAATTTTATGATTAGTGACCAAGAATGTGTCTGTTGCATGTTTTTTTAGTATGGATGTGAGAGAAACCTCTGTAGAATTTTAAGAGATTGATTTGATCAATTTCTCATTGTGTCAAATGAAAGGGAAAAATGTTGAATCTCATTTGGCATATATTTGAACTGAAAATAGTTAATGAAAGGGAATGTGTTCTTTAAAAGTTTTTCTCATTGAAGTTTTACAATTTTTAGGTACAAGGAAAAGATCCTTCTGTAGAAATTACACAGGATATAGTTGAAGAATCAGAAGACGAAAGATATGAAGATGTATCTGATACAGCACCGCCCATTGAGCTCCCTCCCTGTGAAGTCAGCAGACTAGAAGAAATTAGTGAATTAATAAGCAGTTGCTTGCCATCTCCCATTCGACGAGAAAAACTAGCCGTTGCTCTTGAGTCTGAAAACTACATTAAGAAACTCTTAGAAGTTTTTCATATGTGTGAAGATTTGGAAAACATAGACAGTCTTCATCAGTTGTATGAAATATTTAGGAATATTTTTCTTTTAAACAAAAATGCATTATTTGAAGTCATGTTTGCAGATGACACAATTTTTGATGTGGTAGGTGTTTTGGAATATGACCCCTCATCTCCCACTCCAAAGCAACATAGAGACTATTTACGAACTATTTCCAAGTTTAAGGAGGTAATATCCATCAGTAACCCTGAGCTAGTGAACAAAATACACCAAACCTATCGTGTACAGTATATTCAAGATGCTGTGCTCCCTACTCCATCTGTATTTGAGGAAAACATGCTTTCAACTTTGAGTTCTTTCATATTTTTTAACAAAGTGGAAATTGTTTCATTGTTACAGGTAAGATTTTTCTTTTCCAAGTTTTTGAAAGTGTTTTATTAAATTTTGCAGTGTATTACCATTAACCATATTTTTAATGAATCTTGAGAATTGGATTGATTACTGTATATACATACATATATATATATATATATATATATTTTTTTTTAAATTAAATTTAAATACCATTTGTACTATGCTTTATTTGAGATCATACTAGTATAAATTACGTTATTGGTGATATTTTTAGTTTAATTAGTTATGTTGCTTATTGTTGTTACATTGTTTTTCAAGCTATGAAGGAGTTTTTTGTCATTAAATTTTGTAATATTTTGTCTGAAACATATTCAGCATCTAAAATACTTGTAGGAAAGCATAGTAAAACTAAAATATGCAAACTTCTTGTACAGTTTTGTAGTTTAATCTTAAATGATGAAGGAATAGTAAGTAAGTCAATTGGTCTGTTAAATTTAAGACAGTGAGAAAGACATTACTATAAGTATTACAAAAGTCTCTAATGTTCACATTGTTTTGGCCAGGCCTAAAAATATTTCTGTTTGCCATAACTCGACCGACCGTCTGAAACTGGGGCTGATTGAGAGATTTTTTTGACATTATGACCTGGGAAATGTTTATTTTCACCATTTTCTGCTGATATACCAATCCATTTAACAAAATTTGGTGACTTTAAAAATTTTTGCCACCATATTATGGTTAGAATAGTTTTTCTCAGACATTCATGTAGTCCGCAATGATGTGGGAGGACCTCACCTGATTACCAGTCGACAGCTCAATGCTGATTGGTCAGTGTGTAGGTGTGTGAAAAAATGTTATTCAAAATTGAACTAGTTTTGTTGAATAACTTTCCACATGTGGCTTATATTTAAACCAAATTTGACACCTAATTGTAGGTTATAAAGATGTATGAGTGTACCAAATTTGAAAAACGTCCATAAAAGTTAAGTATATTTTTCTATCACATAAAGTTTCTGTAATTTTGGTGCAAAGAAAAAAAAATAGAAAGAACTTCAATCAAAATTCGAGATATCTTGTGTATTTTGTACTGCATTGCTTGAAATTTGGTAAGTGAAGTAAGGGTCCAGTAGAGCACATCCAATGTAAAATATGTGATAATTTATATTACCACAGTCTGAGCTTTAGAAGGTGAAAAATTCCTGAACCATCACACCTGTTAATAACACACAGTGTGTCCTGCAGGTTGTTTTTGGGCCACATGACACACTACTGTGCGTCTTGATTCAGCTTTGTCAGTCGAGGTCGATATCGACCAGCAAGTGTGTGTTGTGAAAGAATTTCTGTAATTCTCTTTGTAGAATATATGTTGATAGTAATTGTATTCATGGTCTATTGCGTTATATTTTAGGTGGTAACAGAACTACTGATATTTCTGAAATGTTTTTTTGACAATCAGATAGGAAGAAAAAAGAAAATTATCTACCTTCTTACCCACAGTTTAAGGTTATAGCAAACAAAAATATTTTTAAGCTTACCTTTACAGAAAAAAAAAATATTACCAGTTTCTTAAAAAATTTGTAGCAAAGTTATCCAGAAATGCTGAGCTTGAAACATAATGCTATAAATTTGGGTGTGTGGTATCTTCTCTCACTATTTTGAGCCATAGCCCAAAAACCATTTGTCCAATAGAAATATACTCATGTTACACAGACATTCAATGCTACTTTCATTTGGCATTGTCTTTACATATTTTGATACTGACCACCTTCCTCACTTGAGCCTTCATTTTCAGCATTAACCCTGTGATACCCTGTTAAGTACAATCATTGCTTGAGAAAAAAATTGCACCATTGATTTAAAAGTTATTTATAGAAAACAAACTTGCAGCAGTTATTCCTGCTAAGTGTTAAAATTTATTCAGTAAGAAAAAGTTTTATTTATATATTTATTATTAAAAGTTTTTTAAAATCAGATTTGATTTTGTGTTGATTTCAGCAGATTCTTTACAAAAACATAAGTGTATGAATTTTTTGAATTTGTTATGAGCATAATATGTTATTTATAGCCCACTAGAAGGAAAGTTGAGATAGTTCTGAACAAAACTGTACAAATTTAAATCTTGTAACTTCAACACAAATGTTGTTTTATCTATTTTAGTCGGTCGCTGTTTCACAACCCTGTTGTTATGGTGTTATATAAGATGAGCACACTTCAGATTTGGAAAGGCATGGGATAGTGATCTAAACATATTTTTTCAAATGTACAACTCAATATGGCTTCTAATTCAGCAGACTCTCATATAGGTTGAAACAAAGTGATTAAAGTTTAGCTTGGTGGTGAGTTTCAAACAGTGTCATCCAGTACTTTTTTGGGGGGGTTTGTTTGTGCAATGCAATAAAAAACAAACCATGTAACTGGTACATCAGTTCAACACTCAGACTTTAATGGTATGGCAGTAGAATGTACGGCTACCAATCTTGAACTGTTCATCTGATTGCTTATACATATACTTGATTTTTGTAGAATTCATCTTTACCAAACTTCATTGAAATTGCTTCAGCTTATTCTCACAACATTTGACATCAGACATACAACTTTCCATTAAGTCTCCAGGATGTTTAATAACCATTACTATAGTTTATATAATTACTATTAATGGGAATTTTCAAAACTCAAGTTAAAAATAAGATAGGTCTAAAATATCTATTTATGCTAAACTTTTCACATTTTCAAAATGGTTTAGAATATCAATGATAATTAGTAAACCTATATATAAAATGGGTGTATTCTAGATTGAAGCAAAACTATCTAGAAGTACGATTCATTATTTTCTTTTTTCACAAATGCCAGAATATATCACTTAGACTGACACAGTGCATCTTGGCTTCAAAATATTGAATGAAGTAATTACTTGTTTAATATGTATTTTTAATGGAATATGCTCTTGTTCCAAAACATACTTACCTCCACTGACACTATAGCTATTTCTCGATCTCCAGGGTTTCCACTCGAGTGCCCTTGGCAAATTCTAATTTACAAATTTCTCTATCAACTTCAGTGTGCTCTCTATCTAGATATTGTATATAAACACCTCATTTGGATAATTTTATTTCCTCTTTGATTTACTGTGGAATTCTTTCACAATCTAGTTTGAGCTATGGCTCTAGATGATCAAGTTTGATGTTATCGACGCTTATCTCCATATTCCTATAGTGGAATCTTCCTGGAAGTTTCTAAGATTTATGCATAAAGAGCAGGTTCTGCAGTTCAGGGCTCTACCTTTTGGTCTTGCATCAGCACCTTATGTCTTCTGCAGAGTTGTTCAAGTTTTTTTGTCATCTACATTCCTTGGAAATGTACACACACAATCATATGGAGAATTGGATTCTACTAGCACCATCCCATCAAATAGCAGAACAACATTTTAAAATTCTTCTTTCAGAAGCCACAAAAGTGGGCTTTCTTATCAGACTGGAGAAATCTGTGCTGTCACCAACACAGTATCTTGTCCATCTGGGTGTGTTTTTCAATACTCTTTAAGTCGTGCTCAACCAACCCTTATCAGGCTTCAAACCATGGAAAGAGCCATCAAGCTTTTACTTGTGTTTCCTCCTACTGCACGGATGATTCTCTCTCTATTGGAGATTTGGGCATCCCATGAGCCTCTCATTCCTTTGGGATGAGCTCATATGAGCATGATTAGTGAATCATGCTTTCCAATCCTCTGGATCACCTTGTCTCATTACTCAGGAGCAACATCACATTGATTGTGAAATGATGGTTGGATTGGAACAACACTACAATTGGGGTACCCATTCCACCACCTCATCCTGAGATTTATCTGTTCATAGACACATCTCTTCAGGGATGGGGAACTTATCTTCAAGGTCAGGAGTTCCAGGGTATTTGGATGGAAGTCGAGTCTACCCTCCATATCAACATTCTTGACCCCTTGCAGTACACCATGCAGTGGTTCAAGGTCTGTCTCTCTGGAAGGGAAAAATTGTCATGGTGGTATCTCAGATTTCTTGTCAAGAAGGCACACATTCTCAATACCTTGGATCTTCTCTACTGGGCTCATTTATATTGTAATAGTCTTTTATCATGTCATGTTCTAGGAGTGATGAACTTAATTGCAGATCACTTGTTTCAATCCATCCGGATTCTTCCAAAAAATGGATGATGTATCACAAGGTTTTTCAGTAGATTTGCTCTCAGTTTTTGTCTCCAATACCTCATCCTCAAGTGTTGTCAGTAGATGTTTTCAGTCAGGACTGGGCAGGTTTACGTCTGTATGCCTTTCTCCCGATTTGGCTATTGCCCTGGTTTCTGAATATGGTTTGCTCCACTCTCTATCGATTTATCTTGGTTGCACCATATTGGCCAGTTCAAACATGGTTTCTGCTTCTTCGATAGTTGCAGTTACGTCTTCCTCTTCCACATTGGCAGTCTGAGAAAACCTCAATCAGACATTTTCTACCCAGGTGTTTGGAAACTCAATTTTCATGCTGGGAAGTTATGCGGGTCTTTGCCCAACTTAAGGGTTTAACTTCTATGGTTTATCTGTAATTAACTAAATCTCTCCATAGACCAACCACAGCCATTTATCAACAGAAAAGGAATACTTATCATAAGTGGTGTCTTAAATGGAATTTCAACCTCTTCATCCTAAAGTATCTACCATATCCCAATTTTGTCTTGCTTCGCTTATAGTTGCTTTATATAAAGCATCCTTATCCACTATTTTTGATATTCCAAGTATCAGAAGGTTGTTTTGAATCCTCAGTACTATTATGTCTACTCAAAACCCTTCGTATTCTTTGACCCAAATGACCTTTTTACTTATCAAGTTGGGATTTTACAATTATTTTTACATGCATTGTCTCATCCTGCTTTTGAGCCCTTAGATTCGTGTTCTTTGTTTCACCTTTCTCTTAAATTGTATTTTTTGTTGTTATTGACTTGTGGACGTCATTGGTTGGAGTTGTTTGCAATTCCTGTGCTTATGACTCTTTATCAATCCACATTTGTCCTCCTTTACCCCAATAGGTTCTTTCTGTCCAAGACTCTGACAGTTAGGGAAGGGGAAAGATCCTTATCATCAATCCATTTGCCAGCCGTTACTCTCCTTTATGACTACTCCAATCCTGACTGTTCGTTATGTTCTGTTAGGGCCCTTGTGTTATATAGCTCGTACTAACTCATTTTGAGGTAGTAGGAATCAATTGATCATTCATTGGAATCCTTCTTTTTCCCATGATTTATCTCCCATTACCCTAATAAAGTGGCTTCGTAAATTGATTCACATGGTCTATAATGGATTGTTACAAGAGAGGAATCTTTTGTGTGTTATATCTCTGTCAATGACCACCCAGTTGATTACTGGATTACTCCTAGTACTTTACTATCTAATTCCTTACATGATCTGGCAGTTTCATCTTTTGAGGGTTTTTGACTAATCCCTATACCTAATTTGACCACATTTGTTAGATTTTCACTGGAGGTGAGTATTTTCCTCAATCATATTCCCATTTTTTTTTCCAGGGTCCCTTTATTTTTTCACTGGATCCCACTCTGTGGCAAGTGTTGCCCAGGCAGGTATGCTTTCTCTTTTCATTTCTGCATTACCAGTCATTATTACTATAATTACTACAGGTTGCAACAGACTGTTGAAATGAGATGTTTCATAAGACCATCTTGATGCCTACCAGATGGTATTATCTTATTATTATGGACTGCTACTCATGGACTATCATGAGTAAAGCAAAGGGGATCCTGCCCATCCTTGCCGATCATCAGGTTGAATAAATCGCAGATGGGTTGCTCTTAAAAATGTAGGGAACTTGGTTCACTTATTGCACAGTTTCCAGAGCACATTTCCTCAGGATTTCCCAACTTGTATTACTCCCATTCCCCAGACTACTATTTGCTCACTTGGTTGGGGAATGAGAATGAATGTTCATAATTCCAGACTGGTTGAGTATGGCATACACAATTCTGTCATTCCAAGCCTGGGGTATTGCCCTTTGGACTTCTTCAGGTAGAGGAGAAAGTTTGTCCACTTTGGTGTTGCTTACTTTCTTGTCGTGATTCTGGAGGTATGAAATGCATCACTCTATGGCTACAGGTTGTGATCCAATCAAAAGTATATATAACATTGCAACCCAATAGCTTTAGCCACCAGTGTGGTATATAGTTACCTTGACCCCTTAATTCCAACCTCAAGTTGTGGAACCTCAGCTATCTAGTTGGGACTGGTCTATACTGACAATTGTTCGTATTCTATTCCACCTTTGATATAAGAACTAAGTTCCTGGTGAAGAGCATACCTGTTCTGGCTGTAGTGCAGTTCTCCCACTCTTGTACCATCTTTATCTTGGTACACTTCTGTTACAAGATAATGCTTTATGTATGGGTTATGACTGCAGCAGCCCCTCCACCATCTCAGTGTGGGATTCTAGCTATAGTATCAGTGGAGGTAAGTATGTTTTGGAAGGTAACATTTTCCTAAACTGAAAATGTATTTCCAATGATACTTACCTCTGCTGACACTCTCCTGCACTACCTCCCCACTAAAAGCTGGCTTATGTCTCGAAAAAGTGATTACATTATCTGAATGAGGTGCTTATATACAATATCTAGATGGAAAGTGCATTGAAGTTGGTGGAGAAATTTGTAAATTAGAATTTGCCAAGGGTATTCGAGTGGGGCATAAAAGACTAGCAAGTGTTTTCAATGCTTAGATGGGCAAAGAGTGGAAACCCTGGAGATGGAGAAATAGCTGTAGTGTCAGCGGAGGTATGCATTATTGGAAATACATTTACAGTTTAGGAAAATGTTAATTTTATGTTGTGGGTTTTTCCTTACTTTTAATAATCTTTTAGAAATATTTTCAATTAAACTTCATTGACAGTTTGGCCATGTTCAGAGGCTTTGCAGTTGGATTTTAGTGTGTGTATATATATATATAAAGAGATGTGAGATATCAAGGAATCATACTATAGTCAGGAAATGGTCACATAAAAATCCTGAAGCTGTGTTTTGTGGAACAAAACAATCATGAAATTTAAAACTAAAGGTCAGAAAATGTTTCTTTTCAATTGTATTTAAATCAGTCAAATACAGAAATAAAACAGTTATATAAAAAATAAAATGTGAAGAAACAAACCAGAATGCATAATATAACACATTAAGCAATATTTGTGGAAAAGGTGTTTGAAATGTTGTAAAATGTGAGGTCCTAAATAAAAATAGTATAGCTCATACATTTGTTTCTATAAAGTAATTTATATTTTATCATTCAACATTTTTGTGTTTTATAATTGCATGTGTAATTTGCATTTTTAGATTATTCAAGTTTCATAGTCCAATGTTGTGTATGTTTCTTCTTATGTCATTATTAATATTTTTCAGTGAATCTAAAACTAATGTTGATGGTTGTATGAAACTTACCAAAATCATTATCTTATGTATTTGCTAATAAGTTATAACACGGTACAAACAAAAGGGAGGATAGTAAAAGTTTTGGCTAAAGTCTTTATATGTAAAGCTACATTTGCAAGCTCAGTGATGTGTATTTATGTTAGTGTAAAAGCTTGTGTTCAGGAAATTCATGACTGTTTATTAAGTTCATTTATCAATAAATGTGGTGAAGTTATATTCCAGTTTTTGACCTAAGTATTGTGTCATTAGTGTTTCTTCTAAAAACAATTATCAAACAGTCTTCATTTTCTATTAGTTCATTCATGTACTTACCCTATGGACACGGGTTTTTGTATTTCACATGACCTTCTAACAACCATGAAAATATATGTTATATGTACTATAACTCTGAAAGCACTTAAAGTATTTTAATATAATTTGGCAAGCTTTTAGTATTTGTCTGGGAATATATGGATTCAGAGTGTTGACTGCTCTGAGTGCAAAGTTCTTTTCGTGTTAAGATTCAAAATACTTTATCTGAAAATTTTAAAGTTTGATTTGCATAAGTTCTGAAACCTAAATAAATATCTAACGTTTTTTTTTTTTTCAGTAAAACTATATTTTATCTGTTATTTTCTCAACTCTATCTTTGTAACTACTTTGTCGATTTGACCGACCTTATAACCACCATGAAAATATACAAAATAAATCTAAATTACCCTTTTTTCTTTCTAAAATGACTGTAGATTGTAACCTAAAACTACAGTTGTTTATTCTAAATCTGTTTATGTTTAATTTTAATGTTTTATTGCCCTTTAACCATTTCTTGGTGGACTCGTACAATTTGTGGAAATTGAGTTGTGAATTTCACTTGTACAACAATATGTATAGTAACTCTGAGATTTCTTAACATATCCCCTCAAAAACTAGTAAGGTTTTGTTAAAAGTCATAAGTATCTTGTGCACAAAGAATGACATTATTATAATTGTTTTTACTAAAAATATGTTATTTTTCTATTGTAGTTACTTGCATTCAAACTATTAACAAATCGAGAGCAAGGTGATTTTCATTTTAAATATAAAAATAATTTTCTTTATGTTACTGTTTCATATTTCATTTGCATAATCTTTCGAACCTCCTAAAAGGATACCAAGGTTTTTTAAGGTAAATTTTTATATTTTATTTTTCATTTTCTCTATCATATCACTAACTCTAGCTATTATCATCAATGTAAAATGCAATGAAATAATTAGAATGAAGAAATAGTAATGTTTTATTTTCTTTCCTTGTCCTTTACCACATATTATTCCTCTTAACACATGTAAACAATGTCCTCGAGGCATATTACAGTTTCTTTTGGAAACATGCACAACCCTTTCGGCAAAATTTTCATTTAGTGCATAATATCAGAAACCTTGAGAATGGCCACAAAGTATGATGTATATTTAAGCAATGTTTAAATCTTTTAATTATGCATTTTAAAACATATCTAATACAAATTAAACTGTATCTCTAACTATAACATATTTGGGTAAGAAACAACTGAGTGTTATACTCGATCGAGCAGCCAACAATACTACAATCAATTACATATATTCTGTGAGAAACTGTGTGCCAATTACAAAATAACTGTGAATGGGTTGAAGGTTTTTGAACCAATATTTCAAGGAGGTTGGTTGTATCTTTAGTCTGCTCAAAATTTCATATTTTTTTTAGACTGAAATACAGTTCAGTTACTAAGCTTGATAAATTATAGTGGAATTCTGTGGTATTGATGTAGTAATTTAATATTTTTTAATTATTCAAATGTATATATAAAGCATAAAAAAATATTTGTTTCATATCCTCCACATACAAAATTTTAAAAGGCTTAGCAACCTATGTCAAGCAGCAACCGAGTACAAAGGTCGTAACAAGAAGAGATAATTGTTTTACTTCTTTATTTACTGTTCTATGTTGTAAGAAAATAAGTTTAAGAACTTATTTTTAAAAAGTAATAATCTGTATACATATATAATGTATAATAATTAAGTGTGTCTGTATTTTGCAAAGTACTGGTCTACTAAAACACAGCCAAGACAGGTTACTTTGTAAAGACCAAAGGTCAGTTTTATGTTACTGGATATGGTAACATGTGTGCCACATCATTGTTACTTCTGTATTATTAGGCAGACATGACTGAAAGGACAATGCAATAAAAATCATAAATATATATAAATGTATAATGTTATGAGATTTTAAGC
>NW_013666030.1:43727-44530 GCF_000517525.1 Limulus polyphemus
GCCTAATTTTTTATGATGGTTACGAGATTGTTCAAATCTACTGAACCCGTACAGAGTTTCATTACTGAAAATAACAGATAAAATAGAAAGTCTTTCTTAGAAACATTTGATAACTATCTGGACATTATAAAGATTACGCACGTGAAATTTCCAAATTTTCTGATGCATAAAAGTATTTTTAATCTTAAAATGAAAATTACTTTGCTTGTTAGATAGGCAACATGTGAAAAGAGAAATACAGGCATGAGAAAAACATTACTTTACAAATTTTAAGACTTGAAAGCATTGCAATGTTTACTGATAATCTGCCAAATTTTGTTAACAATTGCTTACTAATTTAAAAATTACAGCATGAAAACTATAACAAGCACAAAATGGGTACAAAGTCAGTCCCAGGGACCGAGCCAGTGCTGAAAGAGTTAAATAATTTCTATAAAATCAAGAACTTAAAATTTGCATAACATTAGAAATTTGATATATTAATTACATTTAGATGTCAAGTTTATTTGTATACATTGACAATAAAGTTGTTTCATTAAACTTTGAATATACCTCTGCACAATGTCATGACATGCAAATTTAGACCTACCTGTTGTGAGAGGGTTAATTGGAAACTAAGGAATAAGCTCTGGTTTCATGTAAGATGTATGTACTAAAATTATTTGACAAACTGAACCTTGTTGAACAAAAAAAAAAAAATGAAAAAGGGATAGAGATGGGTTTGAATCTTCAACCTCCCACGTATGAAACATGTGCACTGTGCTATATAAGCTAAAACCCAAATATTTTTTTCACATATGTAG